>NC_034410.1:102839411-102970434 GCF_002078875.1 Numida meleagris
CAGACTTGGACACAGTACTCCAACTGGGGCCCCATGAGGGCAGAATAGAGGGGAGCAATCACCTCCCTTGCCCTTCTGGCCACCTCTCTTCTGATGGAAACCAGGATACCATTGACCTTTCAGGCTGCACACTGCTGACTCATTTTAATCAGCCAGAACCCCCAAGTCCTTCTCAGCAGGGTACTCTCAAGGAAATTTTCTCCCAGTTTGCGTACACATCTGGGATCACCTCAACCCAAGTTACAAGGCAAAACCTTGTACTTTGCTTTGTTAAACAACAAAGTATATATATACCAAAACACCCTGGGGAAAAAAATAAGGTGGATATTCACTTCTTAAAGTACCTGTGTATTTCTCGCATCTGTTGTATTTGTTATTTTCAAAAAATAGATACAGCTGATTTGAGCATTTAGATTGGGAGGTTCCAGAATTCAAAACTGCTAGTCTATCAGGAGCAAGACAGAAGATTGGAAAAATCTCGGCAGCTCCTCCTGCCCCATGGTGATCAGGAGCACTGGTGATTCTTGCTCTGCTGAAGTTGTTCTGTCCCTTGTAGCTGTCTGTGGTAGTGCACAGAAGTTCGGGTGAAGTATACTTCTGTAGTTTTCACTTTTACTATTAAAAAAAAATGAGTTAACAGAAGATGGATTGTAGAGAAAACAATTTCATTGTTCAAACACCAGAGGGTGTCAGAGACTCGCTTTTCAGCCACTACAGCCAAATTTGTAAACAGGAGGTACATCTGCATTGCTTGAGCATCTTTTTCCAGTTGAGTATTCAATTTGAATGTCAAATATGACTCCATCCAGGGTAACATTGAGAACAGTGCATTCTGTTTTACTGTTTGTCCTGACAACTTTAATTACTGGAGATCTGTAACAGCTAGGAGTGTGTTTCTTGTTGATTTCTGGATGTGATACGATCAAATGCAGAAAAGCAGTAATAGCTGTGGTAACGATGAGGGACTTTGTGGAGGGTTTGCTGAAGATGAAAGCAAGTCAGCATTTAACCATACAACTCTATGTATGTTCTAGAATATTTTTCATTTATCACTTTAATGGAACGATTTTAATAGTTTACTCTAAATACATGATACCATGCTTACAATGAATGAGGTTTGTTAAAATAACAAGGAATAAAGAATAGTAAAGAGTGCAGACTTCACTTGGATTCTGTAAATTATGCTATTTGCAAGTGAGCACTATCTCTGGAGAAATTTTGTGGTGCATTCTTTGGGTTAAGTAAAAAAAAAAAAAAGTGCAGCGGTGTTTTTCTAAACACAAAATAATCTTTCATCAAAGCTAGTGACTTAGTGCAGTCTTCTGTCTGGCAGTGAAGAAGTTAGAATTGGTCTTCAAAACCAGTACAGGTAGAGATGGCTACTTGTGCATGTGTTCTCATGTGTGTGCACTCATAAGAGGGACTGCGATTGGAAAGACAGAAGAAAATAATAACTTGATAATGTGAGCTGAAACATAGAATTGTGGCTAGATGTATAGTCCGGAAGTTTACTTGTTGCTTTCTTAAGTATTTGGAGTGTGTAGCCAGACTGAAAGCCGAAATGGTATGATGGTTTACCTGTGCTACAAGCATCTTAACTTAGATTCCATAAACGGGGATCCTTTTCATAGTGTGATGGATTTGAGGCACAAGCCTAGTCAGGAAGCATGTCTAGTTAAGACTTAATGAATGAAACTGATTTGAGAATCTGTTGGTCTCTTTTTCCCTAAACAAATTATATAGAAGCTGTCTGGCATGAGAGTACATAAGTGAAAGGCAGGAAGGGTAGGAGAAACCTGGATTCCTTTCCTAGCTAGGCTCCTCTTCAGAATACTGTGGGAGCAGTCTTGCACCACAGAACCCTATTAAAGCCCGAAAAAGAAAAATCTATAGTTTAAGGAAAAATAAACAACAGCACTTCCTTGTATCTTTTGAGCATCACTCAAATTCAACCCATTTTCCAGTAAATTCAGCTTCTACCTATAGCTAATCTGAAAACAGCCTCCAAGAGATCCCATTTCATCTAGGAATATGAAGTTTCTGATCTTCTCCTGGTTCAAGAGTTATTTAGGCCATACAGTACTTTCTGAAGGTGAACTTCATCAGCAAACACCTTTGCAAAGACTCCTTTTTCCCAGATCAAAAGACGTTCAAATTGAGTGTTTCCAACAGCTTATCTGAATTAATACTGCATGCTTCTATTCTGGTTTGGTCCTGAACCCTTGAAGCTGACATTACAGCCTTTGTCACTGTACAAAGCAAAAAGACTTTATTATCTAAAGCGTTCTGAAAAGAACTTGTTTTATTGCATAACTTATCCAAAAATTTCACAGGTGAGATTTATTAAGTATTTTAGCTTAAAAGATCAGTCTTAAAGCTGAAACACATAAACTTTTTGCTTAATGTGAGCTTTGCCATGATGGTAGGGAGCCCTAGCTTTGTTAGCCCAAAGCATGCTACAGTTGGGTTTTTTGTTTTGAGCTACTACAACAGAATCCAGCTTATGACGGAATGCTGAGAACTAGAGCTCTGCCACTGTTCTTCAGAAGCATAGCATCCTCCACACCACATGCACATGTACCATATAGTAGGACTGATTCAGAGAGCAAGGTCTGGGTGTAGTATGCAGGCAAGAAGGGAGCTCTGGAAAAAAAAAATAGAAATCAGTTTTGTGCTAATATACTTTTCCTGTGATCTTCAGTTTGTAGGACAGGCATCTCTGTTAGAAAATTGTCTTGCTTATAGTTTAACGAATCAGTATTCAGTTTTATTCTACACTTGTTACTATCCAGTGAATTGTATTTTTATAACAAATTTCAATTAACTTGTGACTTTAACTTCATAACTCCAAGAGGAACCTTGACTTCTGAATAGCATTGCTAATAAATGGCACTGCTCTAAGATCAGTGGTGGAGGTGGGGAGGCTCATGGGAATTTTGAACCCTGGTTTATCTCAGCCCTTTGTTTTCCAGATTGTTCAAAATTTGAGTTTCTTCTAAAGAATTTGGATACCTAGCAACTGAGTCGTTAGTCAAACTAATGTTTGAGACACTTGAATTGTGAAGGCTTGTTAGGAGGCTTCTTTACCTATGCACTCCCACACCAAAAACTTAGAGTATAGAGCTAGCCTCCAAGATAGGTGAACATATTTGTTGATAGAAGAGGCCTTTTCTTTGTATCCATTCTGAAAGAAGCATAAAATGCTGTATTTCTCTTTAGCAGAGATGAAGATGACATAAATGATGTGACTTCTATGGCTGGAGTCAACATTAATGAAGAGAGCGCGTGCATTCTGGCAACAAATTCAGAGCTCGTTGGTACTGTGATCCGCTCTTGTGCAGATGAACCTTTTCTGTTTTCAGAAGCACTTCAGAAGAAGATTTTGAACATCGGTGAGAACAAAACATATAACTAATATGTGTAGATGTAGTGTGTCCTTGACTCTTTCATTAATCTGGCTCTCATCTTTGAAGGAGTTGGAACTCTAAGATCCGTCACTTCATTCATGTGTTTCTACTGAACTATACTGACCCCTTCCAGTAAAGAAATAATACTTCAGGTTTTTTTTTAATGTAGAAGTAGATTGAAGCGCGATAGGGGAAAAGAGAAACTGGTGCCACTTTTACATGTAAGATGTTAGCTGCTACTATACTCCTCTTACATCTAATGGAGCACATTAAAAAAAAAAAAACATACAGATGTTAATTTCAAACGCTGAAGAATGCTTTTCTATTCCTGCAACTCCTACTGGATACATTAAATTGACTTCTCTAAAAACGTTTGCATTCCTTAGCCTGTTGGGTTGTATATATTCTGTTGACCAAGGTTGCAGATCCTGCCCCTGTGGTTAGGAAGAAATTTCATGCCGCCAATATGCACAGGGCAGGCCTGTGTTTATGACTCCCTCTATGGAAAACTCTTTCATTGATTTTATGCAAAATGAGATGTTAGTTATCTGTCTGTGTGAGTGAATAATACTGTGGAATGTATGTCAAATGTCTAAAATGTAATAGAAATTTTTGGGTTTTTTTAGTATGTATCACTTTAACTATTAGTTTCAGCACAACTATTCCTTGGCAAGATACATTGTGTCAAAGCAGGGACTGGGTGTATTTGTATAGCACCATATTGCTGTTTACAGCAAGCTGGATATTTTTCAGTGCCTTGCTCCTGTTCTCTGCTTGGTAGCTTGCCGTTCTGCAACAGCAGATTTTGCAGTTCAGCATCTATAAAGCCTCCAGTTCATATGTGCTGCCATAATTCTGTTGGAGTGGTCTTGTTACATGATCACAGTCTTCCTGTTTCTACGTGCTACTTGTTCCCAGTCCAGGCAATGCAACTAGCCTGTGAAAAGCATGTGTCTTGCATAATTCTATATGCTACCTGCATATACTCCACACTATTTAGCCAGATGTGCCATTTGAGCTATATAGGGTATGGTTCAGTGAAGGCAGTGCTGTGTTACTAATTGAAAGGGGAAAATATATGTTGGAACTGGAGCATAGAAGCTTTTCTCATAGTTTAGTAGAAGGTTAGCTAGTTATTCATGAAGGAGATATAAGGAAAAATAGAGCTCTAAAAAAAAAAAAAGTACTTGTACAACAACTGTTTTGTGGTATTCAGTCAACTTATTTAAAGATGGAAAACACAATCATGACTTTTTCAAGACTTATGATAGCTGTTCCACATTTTTGACATGAATTATTATTAATGAAAAATGTTTTGATAGTGAGGAAAAGAATACTGTCAGGGAGTACAACAGCTTAGAAAATAAATGCTTCTGTTCCTTAACTGAGAGCCCTCTTCTGTTCAGGAAGAGTGTATGGAGGGTGGTTTTGAGGTTTGGGGGAATTTAATTCTGTTCTTGAACTGATGTTTCATGATTGTCTAGTGGTAAATTATGGAGGAAGCATTAAAAGATGCTTGAGCAAAATGAGCTTTGCACTCAACTGAAGTACAGTCTAATATTTACCATCTGAATTCAAACGGGGAGAATGTTTTGATCACAGTCTGGGAAAACACTGTATATTCTCCATGTCCAGTGAGATTGCTACTCTAACTGAAAATGTATAATCAAGGCAGATGAAATAGGTGATTCGTTTTTTACAGTGTACTTTTTATCCATTCTTAACGCTCCACTTGACAATAAATACCAAAATGGATTTTGAATGCATACTGTGTGTTGCATCATAAAGTCTTACAGCTACTGTAATTGTTATGAGGGGCAAGAAAAAGAGCTTCTGGTAGGTACTGTGCAGAAAGTGTGTGAAACTACCGTCAGCCTCATCCACAAGGCAGTGCTTTCCAGGGGTCCTGATGGAGCCGCACTGTGTCAACCACAGGCATGCTGCTCCATCACATCCTGCAAACGCAGGGAGGTGTGGAGGTGACACCTCACCCTGAGCACGAGGTACAGGCAGCCTCAAAAGCAGCTGATTGAAATGCAGAGGAACAGCAGTACTTCTCGGTGAGCAGAGAGAGTGGGTGGCAGCCAGAGAAAGTGGATTGAAGACATGATGACCCCAGATGGATTAGATCTTTGTTTTCAAAGCTTCTACCTTGGAATAGTTGGGTCAGTCTGCTATGAACTGGTTGGTCAAGATAGGTGAGATGAAGCCTGGGTCTCATACGCTTGGAGAGCGCTGCAAAAACTTTCCCTATTCATTGAATAAATGTGATGAGTTGTTAACAAGCACGGTGTCAAGCAGGGCAAAATGTAATTCTCTATTTTTTTAATTACTGAAATTAACAGAATATGGCACTAATTTCTACAGCTACCATATCTCCCCATCCCCGAACATGAAGCTTGATTTGTGTTCTTATTAACTTTGTCCTATAAATGACCTTGCAAGGAGAGTGATTCTAGAGGCTAAGTGAAACAATGTCTATATTTTCTGAAGCTCCAGGCTAAGTTTTATTAATGTAGTGTCTAAGATCTTTGAAGTTGTGACTTTACCAGGAAAATCATAATCTCCAAACCTTTATTCATAATGGGTATGACTTCCAGGGGGAACAGAATACCTGCTGTGCTAATTATTTCAATTATCAGCTACTACTAAAACACGTAATGGATTTTCTCTGCTTCTACAGGTAAAAGGCATGACATTATGGAACTTAACTCTGATGTTGTGAACTTGATCTCCCATGCTACACAGGAGAGATTACGAGGGCTCCTTGAAAAACTAACTGTAATTGCTCAGCACAGAGTATCAACCCATAAGGTAAAGGAAATCATTAAGCAAGTTTTGTGCCAAAGTTTTCCTGCTTCACAGCCTTGAAGCTAAGCTTCTTGCAAGCATAGTTACATCATATGCAATATGTGATTTTTCAATGTCTACCAAAGGCTAATTTTGTTTTAACTGTTTATAGCCTCTAACTGTTCCTTACACTTTCCGTTCAACTTGTTAGATAAACACTCTTAAAACCCAATGTAAATGCATTTCTAGTGTTCCACAGAAATGGTGGCTGTCATGTAAAAATCTCCCTTTTACATGGTAAACATAAAGCTATTGGTCGTTGGATTGATTTAGAGGCTTGCATTTGCTTTTTGCATTTACTTTTGGTGGAACCACAGTACTGTCTCGGCAAAAGGCCTTGAGAAACTGAATTTAGCATTTTATTTTCAGTGTTTCATGTGAAAGTAGGGACCCTTTGATGTTAGTCTCGGGAATTTTTGTCCCTCCAATGCTACTTAAAAACTCCTCCCTGTGGTATTAGCTTCACTGAGTATAAAGGAGGTCGGATATCACTGAGCCGGTTTTTGTGGTGTTTGTGTGGAACAAATAGGAAGCAATAACTTACTAGTGACTGAACTAGCACTTTGAGGTTTTTCTTTCCAAACAAAGGTATGAATCCTTATTTTTTTAGTATCAAACAGGCACTTTATTTCAGTATAGCAAGAGCAATCAACTGATGGGGTAGGAGTTATTTTTTGAATAGAATGCTTTTTATAGGCTTCTAAATAGAGGAGAAGCAGTGTTAAAGAGCAGGAACTATTTGGAAACTTCCAAGTATTTATAGTGGTGTCCAGAGCAGCTGGAGCATGCCATTCCTTACCAGAAGAGTTTTTAAAAAATTCAATGCAGAAGGCGTGTACAATTTTTATGAGAAGACTTTGTTCTGTGTTGTCACAAAAGTGGGTGATCCAGTAGATCTTGTGAGCTGAAGTGAGGTGGAAGCTGAAGTCCTGAGGGACTCTAGTAGGACTAAGAGCCTTGAAAACACCAAAGGTGGCAAGAGGGTGTTTTTGGACAGTGGGCTTGGAGACGCTCACTTTCCTCAATGAAAAGAATGGGAAAACTGGTAGGTTTTGGTCTGATTGAATTGTCAGAAGCAAAGATAAGATCGTAAGGCTGCAATTAACTTCTTTTCTTCTCAAAAAAAAAAAAAAAAAAAAAAAAAAAGAAAAAGCTGTACTGGTCATAATAATCTTAGAGGCACAGGTGCCCTTTCTCAATGGGAAGATGGTATTAAACTACAGGTGAATGCCCTAGAAGATTGCATTTGTGATTATTCTCACATGAACAATATTGCAAGGTATGCTGCAAGGCTTTTAGAAACCTACGTTCAAGAGCAGAACACTACAGGGTCTTAGAGCACTGCTATGTATTTATGTAAGCCTGTATTCTATCTCCCCCAGCTAGCCACTGCTATCTTTTGTCCCGCTAGGCTATAGACTGTGATGTGGATTCCATGCATTTCAGAAAATCATCCAGACACTTTACATGAGGGTTGGATAGTTGCCTCAAAAGGCTTTTTATTGGCATATCTTAATTAGAAAAAGAGAGTATCATGACAGATGTGGTGAAATCAAGGTAACTATACTAGAGTAGAAGTTGTTATGAAAGTTAGTAATTCGTTGGTTAATACTGAAGAGACCTTTCCTATTATGTTAAGCTCGTGCCTAGCAGCTTTCATCTGATGGCTAGCCAGCCCTTCAAAGAGATTTGACAGGTGAAAGGCTTTGTATCACAGCTTACTACTGTGTAGACTTTCTCACTTTTGCCATTTTTGCTTTAAAAGAAAAGAAAAAGCCACACACTCAAATGTAATTGGAAGTTACTAATTTAATTAGTATTGAACTGTAATGGTGATCTCTCTATCCGAATCAGAGAATAGCCTTTTAAACTGCTGTAAGCTGATGTCTGTTCCGTGGCTCTCATTGCAATGCCTTGAGAAAGGCCTAGCAAGACGATAAAGACAATCAGCTAACTGGTTCCATTCCTCAGTTGCTACTCTCCTATAATCTGGAGAGCTGCTGAGGTATGAGTGTACCTGTGACATCATATGATAGCCAAGACCAGAATTAACAGTGACAGCTAAACTATGTAGTGATGAAAAATGTTTTTGTTGTGAATTGGGTTTAGCGTAGTATGACACAACAGTTCTATGTTTCCTGTATTTGGAGCTATGAACTCCTGGCTTTGAGAGTTGTGTGCTGTTGTAAACATGGCTAAATGACAACATTTTCCTAGTGTGCGGTATCAATGAAGTACGGCAGCTTAGACCATGCTATCATTGCAGCAATATGATGTTGCAGCTTCATTGGTTAAAGGGGTAAACTCTGCTGTAAATGCTCCTAAATGTGAAAAATGGCAGCATCCCCTTTCTCCTCTTCTTTCCCTTGCTCTCTGCCCCCCTCTAAACCATCGAACTGCAGAGAGCAGAAGTAACTCCTGAGAGTTAAGAGACTCTTCTGCTCCTAACTTGGTTCAAGAGTTGATTATAAAAAGCCAAAGCTCAATAGGTTCCCACATAGTAGCTGATCCTCTGTAACCTCTTGCGTCCATACTCTGTCCTCAGCAAAGCTTTTCAACATGATTTAAATTGTTCAGCTTTTGAAGAAGAACTGTTCTGTGAGGGATTCTTCCAGCTTCACTCCTGGAGGACTGAGTAGCTTCCACATACGTGTTTTTTTTTTTTTTTCTGTGCATCTTGACATACAATACATTCCTGGTGCTAAACTGCAAATACCTTAGATTTCAGAATCATTTAGAAGTACATGATAATCTAGAAAGGAGATTGCAAATTGTGGACAAGATGTACAGCTTTCTTTTTAATTTGTAGCTGGATGTTCTCACATACTTTAGACATGCTCTGTATTACTTGCATTACTTGTCACTAACTTAAATTCTCAGATTCTTTCCTTAATTACAACTTGTGTGTAACTTCAGTTTTTGCAGAGGTTACGCTATTGTAGCTGGGGACTGTCTGGCCTTATGTGAGGAAATTCATCCCTTTACGAACAAAAACTAATCCGGCTTGCTTCCTCATAACAATAGTGGCTGCAAGTTACGCAGAGGTACACAATATAGCATTTTCTCTCTCAGCTATTACAGTGCTATCAGATCACAGAGAACAAGTTAGTTGAGTAGGAAGGACAAAATATAACTGCAGATTCTTAAGAGATCTCAGACATCTTAAACATCTGTTAATGAGTGAAAATTGTGTTTTTTTTTTTTTAAAAAAAAATTCTCCCAGTTCTTGTCCCATACTGGTTTATGATACTGCATTGGGGTGCTTCTTGCTGGGTGGCTTGCATTACTGATTGGCATCAAGTCTTTGATTTGACTTTAAAAATGTAATTATCTAACCCTGACTTTTGACATTCCAGAATGGAGCATTTCTAAACTTTGAAAAATAATCTTCTGGTAATACGGCTTTCTTCTTTGTCCCGTTAAAAGGATTGCAGCATGGTGGTGGGTTATGAACTGCTGCTCCAAAACAAATTGTACTTGTGCTGAGGCTGACTCATGAAGTGTGTGTTTTGTGGGGAGCAGTAAAAAGTTGAGAGCAGTAACAAGAGGGGAGAGAAAGGCTTGTCAGACTGTTTTGCAGAACCACAGACTCTTCTTGTGAAGGACAAAGTCTCCTTAGTTGCAACACATGGTGTGGTCTGAGCCACAATTGGTGATACGTGACAATGTGGTGGCTCATTGAAAAGACCAAACTGAATACAAGAAGAGGGTTTGATTTCATGCTTTGTCTGAATTGTGAGAATTAAGCTTGGAAGACAACAGTGCCTCACAATGTGACTTTTACTTTCTTTCCAACTTTTAAAAGTATATGAGTGTGGGAAAGAAGAGTCTTGAGTACACTGTGTCTGAAAACTAAATATTTGGAAATTTAACTCACTAATAATTTATATATGTAAAATATACCCTTCCTTAAAATATAGCTGTAAAGCATCCTGTGCTTGTTCCATAATAATTGCATGTCAGGGTTGCTTCATTTAAATGTGAGATTGGATGGTGTATAAAGAAGGGTCGCTGAAAATGGATAGTGTGTTTGGCTGGTAAAAGCCTAAATATAAAGTCGTCAGGAAAAGAGAAGTTCACAAAATAACAGAGACAGAAGACTCTAGGATGTACACTAGAAAGAGTGGTTCAGATAAATATCTTGTTTTTCCTGATGCCCTTTGTCCGATGCATATATTTCAATAGCCTATGTGGAAGAGCAGTAGCAGTAAAAACTAGATTTTCATGGCCAACTGATGTTTTAGATTTTTCCTTTTGTTGTCTTTCCGTTCTAGACAAACTAGAACTCTAAGTCACTCAGTCTTTCCAAAGAGAGTGAAAATAACAAAGACAAACTACTGATTGCTGCCTTTTTATATTTACATACAGACTAAAATAACTGCAGTCTTCTTCCAATGCATACACGTCCACTTAGTGTTACAGCCAGCCAGGGGTATTCACTGGCCCAGCTTGGAGCTGGACATTGGACCTGATGACTTATACAGGTCACCTTTCAACATAAACTATTCTGTGATTTGAAAGCATCCCCTGATGCTGAAGTATGTATTTCTGCAGCTACAATAAATGATATATAATCACTTCACATTTCCCACCCACAGAATTCATATAACTAGTTCTGTTCCCCACCAGGCAAGGCTTATTTCAAATTCTGGGTTAAATGGCAAAAACTTCGAAATTTTGGATCTCATGTGTTTCTTCATCCATTGTCTTTAAAGGAAAAAGGATAGGATGATCTCTTACTTCTCTGTTCTGTTCTTTTTCCTCTTAATAATCCATCCAGAAGACAATCTTGTTTGTTTACTGGTTATGAAATTTGTAATAGCCTTTCATAAAGACTACAATTCTAATATTGTTGTAGACAATGGACAGTAGAATGAGGTGTTGATTTTGTCAATTGCTCTGTAACCTCTTGCTAGTCACAGATCCAAAGAAACATGCTTTAGTGGAGAGGAGATATGCAAATGGCTACCTGCCACCTGAAATCTCCCTAAAACAAAGTACATTTCTCGGCTTGAGAAAACAGCGTTCTTTTCAGACTGTTTCCATTTATTCGCTCTAGTGGTGTATAAAAAGCCCTGTCTAACAAAATTCTCTTTCCAGGGGAGTGATACATACATTGTATCTAGTGACACCAGAGCACAGCTAAAATTTCTTGAAAAGCTTGATCACCTAGAAAAGCAAAGAAAGGATGAAGAGGAACGTGAAATGTTACTACGAGCAGCCAAGGTAAGAACATCATTTCTTGCTTTTCAGGGCTGTAGCATTGTCCTTGTAACTAGAGATCTTTAATATTTAGGATAGCTCAGGCTTTACAGAAATGGGTTTTAGGCTTTTATACTCTTCTAAAAATCATAGATTTTTATTCATCATCATCAGATGAGTGGTAGGGGTGAGCTCTTCTTTTGATTATTCCTTCTGGTCAAAATGAAATAAAACTAGTATTCTCATAGCCATAAACTTCATTTGTGGCTCAATTTCTGGTTCAAAAAATGCCATGTCCTTCTCCATATGGAGTTTGTTGAGATCTGCTGCCCTGCCAGGTATGTTTCTTTTCTGTAGAAAAGAAGTCAGATCAGACTGTTCAACTTTGAGCTGGTACCCTTGCATCTGAGAGTCAGAACAGTATAAGTATCCTGCCCACTTCCCTCCCCTCAAGAGCAGAAGAGAAAAACAAACAAACAGAAGAACCCCAGCAAATCAGTAGATGTTGCACAATCAGATGAGACTTGATCCTTTCCTGTTTTGTTGATTTGTTTTCGAGCTGAATTCTGGATCCCCGTGGGTGGAAATGAAATCCAGACTGGAAAGAATCGAGTTGTACTTGTAGAAGTACAGAATTATGACTCCTTTTCTTTCCTGCACTTCCTGTCCTTTGTAAGTGTCTGCTGCTGACATGAACAGCATCATGCCTAGACTGGACCTGACTGACAGCGTTAGCATCATTTTCAGTTTAATCTTGCTTCAGGCTAGAGCAGAGGCAGCCAGCCCAGATGAGGGGGGTGTATGTGTGTGGAGGGGGAGGGGAGGCAGTCTGGATTGAGGCATTCGCCCCTGGAGCAAAATCTTTCAATCACAGGAGAAAATTGTCATTTATTAAATATTTAACGTATGCTGTGGTGTTTGGATGCTAGTAATTCCTATTCAATCTTTTTCTTGTTCCTTTGGTAGAGCCGTTCCAATAAAGAAGATCCAGAGCATCTGCGTTTAAAGCAGAAAGTGAAAGAGGTAGGACTTTCAAGTTACCATGCTTGCCTTTGTGTGCTGAGAGAAGGTTGGCAGCCCTGTCCTGGCAATTAGGTCAGGGTTTATTTTGCTGTTGCATACCATTTGCAGAGGCCTTGGGGAAGGACAGGAACTGCTACAGGCAAGGGCAGTGCTTTAAATGAGGTCAATGAGTTATGAGCTCTCTTTTTAACATTTTATTTTCATAGTTCTAGTCTTGTTTAGAAATGGCTCTTTGTAAACTACAGCGGTACACTTGGTAGGAATATAATGTGGGATTAGAAAAAAAAAGAAACTTTGAGATTTAGCATCTGGGACTGTACAATAGGCTACATTTTTCCAGGGTAATTGTTCGTTTTGTAAATCTGATACTGCTTATAATTCTTTGGCTGGGAGGCGGTACTGGGATTTAGTTTTAAATGGAAAACGCCTCTGGCTTTTAATTTTCTGGGCCCAGCAGTTTTCTGTTCTGGAATGGAGCCCTTGTTTCACACAGTTCATGTTTAGCTGCAGGGGTTTTAGTTTATAGCTTAGACTGGTTAAGCTTTTACTCCCAGAGGCCTCTGCATAGCAACTGTAGAAATCAACAAATAAGTTCATTTATGTCTGCAGCCTCCTCTCAGTAGCTGACTTTTTACATTTCCCAATATCCATTTCCTGACTTTTCTAGCCTGAGAGAAAAAAGCTCCACTAATTGGAGCTTATTTTAATTGAGCCTTAATATTGGATCTCACTGGAGTTGCCCCCAGAGCTACTGGGAACAGAATGAAATGAAAGTACCTAAGGTTGAAGATGTGTGTGTATGTGTGTGTGAAATTTTTCACTTGACCTACAGATTCTTTTCCCTGCTGAATAAATCATCAAGCCTGTTCACATTTCTGATTAAGGATCTGACAGCAGATGATAATAAAGACAATTGAGGTGTGAGACGTGTGATACAGAGCTGAAGAAATTGGTTTCTATAGTTACTTGACTGATTTCATGCAATTTTTAAGGATCTTTGTGCTAAATGAGTGTGATTTTCTGAGCAACCTTTTTCCTTAACTGTGCCTCTTGAACTATGAAATTTGTTGTTGCTTAACATAGCTGCACTTGGCTCCTAGGTGCCAGGAGCAGCAGCAGGTTATTTATGAATGCTTTAAAGGCCCTTATTGTTTGGATTAATGTAGGAGCTGAGGCAAAACAAATGGAAATCCAGTAAAATAGTATTAGAATCAATGCTCTGGATTTGCACCAAAGTAGAAGAAATTTGTAAAACGAGAGGAGAGAGAACTTGCTTTACCATCTATCTTTTAATTCCTTTTTCCTCTTTACAACTCTTTCTTCATGCCTACAGAATAATCTGTGAGTACAGAAGTTGCCTTAAAGCCCTTTCCAGTTTGCCTCATTGCCACCAGGTTCAGCAATCAGTGGGTAAATGCTGATTTGTCTTGTCTTGTAGGTGGCCTTAGTTCAGCATCATCTGATTGTTTTGGAGGTTTTTTGTTGAACCACTGCAAACCTGCATTTCAGAAATAAGTTTATGCAACTACTTTTCTCTTTTCCTCTGAACAATAGCACACAAGGTCTTGAAAAATATTCCATGACTCAGATATTTAGAATAGAAGGAATTTAAGAGTGTATTTTGGTTCTTGTATGTATACAAAAAAGTAGCCAACAGAGTGGAGAAGACTGCTTGAGTTCATATAAAGTTCTCTTGTTCATATCCTTTCCTGCTTCTTATCTTGTGCTAGATTAACATAGCCTGAATCGTGCTTGTCCTGTATTTTTGTCTGTGCTCCACTGTTCATAGAGAGCTCCAACTGTTTCATCAGAAGAAAAGTAGGCAGATATGCCACTTTGGACAATGAAGGTCTTTTTGTGGGTATTGCCTTACCCTCTGCTCTCTTGAGTGTGGGGCAGCCAGAACTTCACCAGATTTCATGAGCAGTGCAGGAGACCCACCTCCTGTGCGAAAAGTGCTTTCTTTTGTCTGTTTCAAGGTTAGGTTGTAAAGAGCCCACATGAATCTTGAAACTTCATTGATGGTTTGGAGGTGCATGGTATAAAAATGCAAGCACAAGTAGGTCTGGAATATGAGCAAAACTGAAATTAACAAACATCCTGAAGTTGAAACTAGTATGGGATATGCTGGGATGAAAGCCTGGGAAGGCTCACCATTGTCATTCTTACTGGTCAAGCTGTGAGTGTAGCCTGCTCCTAGCAAACCGAAGGTGGGAATTGCAATTCCTCTGTCAGCTGGAATCGAATCCCTTCCAGGCAATTCTGGTTGAGTATCCACTAGAAAGGGTAATCTAATTGTCCCCTTGTAGGTCTTAAAGAATGAATATGGGTCTTCCTTCCTCAAAGCTATCTTCCATATGTTAATGGTGACCTGCTGGGAAGAGGGAGAGGGTGTGGGGTAGTGGCACTGGACATTCTGGGTATTTTCTAAAGCAGTGTTTCCCAAAATGCAGGGTGTATATTGTAACAATGAATACTTTTAAATCTAGGATGTGCTGTCATCCAGTAGCTGGGGGCAGCTTCTTGAAATTGCTGGAAGTGCATCCAGAGACTTGGCAGTGGATTCTTTTATCTAAAAGACTATACATAATTGCTGTGACCTTCTTGTCCCTTTTCGCATGACCTATTACCTAAAAATTCCCCTATACTAAGTCATTTGTTTTGCTATATTCTTAGTCTATGTAGCTTGCAATGAATTAAGTCTTTGACTTCCCCCTTTCACCTGTTTCAGCAAATTTTAATAGCTACAGAAAGTGCACATTCTTTCTGAAACAGCTGCTAGGCTTGCCTGAAGCTGCTCCTTTATCCTCTCAAGAATTTTGTCCTTGCTCACCTCATAGGCCAGCTCTTTGTATAACAGCATTTCCAAAGCCTGGATAAATTGCTCCTGCTCTTCGTTCACCTTTAGCTGCCACTTCAAACTGAGAAGGATGCAGTCCTTGCACTGTCCCTGATGCTTGTACTTTTAAACTTCATTTTTTTCAGGTGCCTTCTGCTACTTCATGTTCTACTTCCAACTATACTTCTAGTTATAAACAATATTCAATCGATGCAATTCTTGCTGCTGTATTTATAGCTTATCTCTAGCCTCCTTTCTTCTCTGAGAGGAGATTATTTAACTAAGTGTAGGATGCTATCAGGTGAGCAAGCATGCTATATGCATAGTACATCAAAGACAACCTGTAAAAATGTCAGTATGCGTCAGTGTACTGTAAATTTAAATACAAACTGTAATCTTTTGTTCTTCCGTGTCATCTTGAAAAGTGAGTCTGTTCCTACAGCAATAGGAAGTTTAAGGATGAGACTGGGCAAGCCATTCAGATTTTTTGTGTGCTTGTTCAGGTTAAGCAGGTGAACAAGTATCGTACTGATAGCATCTTTGTTTAATCTGTAATAGTGGCCTTCAACTCTTTTCTTACCTTGATGCACCCTGCAGTGAAAAAGGGGAGCAGCTGCAGCTTGAACATGGGGAAGAGCATGTGGAGTACCTACCTGATGATAAACAGCAAGCTTGCCTGCTCCCTTCCTTGCTGTTCTGGCTACTTTGAATTCTAATGACTGCACCGGTCTTTCTAGTCCTGTGTTCCTAGAACTCATTTTATTATGATTTTGATGCAGATGCTGAAAGATGGCAGCAGATGAGATACTGAGAAAATTCTGTGCCTTTATCATTAACTGTTTTGGAGGAAAAGATCAAACACTACTTTTCTGTAAAGACAAAATAAACCCCACAGAAAACACCAAAGTCAGCATGATTCCCGTGTATTCCTGGGTATTATATAACAGCTGAAATACTGTTGTTCTGTATTATCTTTTTTCCAAAATTGTCTCACTTTTTTTTCTATTTCATGTGTCCATCCTAACTCTTTCCCTTTTTCCCCTCACATTCTCAGATAACTCTAACTTGATTCTTCTCCCTGACATCTCCAACTCTCAATTTTCAAGCTGTTGAATTGTTTCCTCTCCTACCCACAACTCTTCTGCTTTTTCTATATTTAGTCTTCTGGATCTAATGGTTGGAATTTTGTAATAACCACTCTTGTGGCAGGGGAAAAGAAAATTCTTCATTTTCCTTTCCAGTCCAAAAAAGCAAATAAGATCTCATTGCCATAAATGGCCTTTTCATGGGCCTTCAGTGATCTCCTGAGAGCTTCTGCTTAATTACCTGATTTATATTGCCTTTATTTTCCTGTAGTGTTTCTTACCTGCTTCTGCAGTATTTGAAAAAACGTGATTATTGAGCAGGCATAGTTTTTTGGGTTTTTTTTTTTGCCCTGCAGGGTAGTCCTACAAGTAAGAAATGGCCATCATCTGAAAATTAGTGTGTGATGTGTCTTCTCGAATGTTAGAAATGGAAGTCCTTCTGAAGGTTAGATTATTAAATGAACTGAAAAGTGAACCAAATGCCTATTTATGTGGTTGTCATCCTAGTATTCTGAAGATGGATAAGAAAAGAGCAGCTGAGGTACTATTAAGAATATTTTAAAACCAGCTGTATGGAAGATAATAGCAAGTATTTTTTTCTGAAAAGCAAAAGCCCCCCCTCAACACTCCATTAAATATGTTTTGGGGTTAAATAACCTTTTCACAGTTTCTTTGAGAGACTGTAATGGACATGTAATTGTCTGAAAGTATGGGTTAGATTTAGAAACTCTTAATAGAAGAAATGTTAGGACTACAAATAATGACAAAAATACAGTAACAGCCAGTTATTTTTGTGCCAAGGGCAATCATTTGGTGGAATGCATGGTGAGATGGAGAAATCTGCATGTGGAAGATGTCTTAAACATTCTTTAGTGTTGAGAGAGACTCCCAAGAGTGAGTGAACGCACAGTGTTACACCAGCTGAAAATCTTCAAGGTGTTGTAGGTTTGTAAGGACTGTGACTGGTTTTAAAGTAATGTCTTGCAAGGGCTGGCTACAGTCCTGTTATAGAATCATAGAATCATAGAATCACCAAGGTTAGAAAAGACCTCCAAGATCATCCAGTCTGCCTACCACCAAGATTTCCCCACTAAGCCGTGTCCCTTAGTATGACATCTGAATGCTTCTTGAACACCTCCATGGATGGTGAGTCCATCGTCTCCCTGGACAGCCTATTCCAGTGCCTGACCACTCTTGGAGAAGAAATATTTTCTAATATCTAACCTGAATCTCCCCTGGCATAACTTGAGGCCATTCCCTCTCATCTTATTGCTAGTTATGCGGGAGAAGAGGCCAACCCTCACCTTGCCACAACTTCTTTTCGGGTAGTTGTAGAGAGCGATAAGGTCTCCCCTGAGCCTCCTCTTCTGCGGACTGAACAATCCCAGTTCCCTCAGCTGCTCCCCATAAGACTTGTGCTCCAGACCCCTCACAGCTTTGTTGCCCTTCTCTGGACGTGCTCAAGAACCTCAAGGTCTTTCTTGTAGCGAGGGGCCCAAAACTGAGCACAGTACTCAAGGTGCGGCCTCACCAGGGCTGAATAGAGGGAGATGGTCATTTCCCTGCTCCTGCTGGCAACACTATTTCTGATAAAAGCCAGGATGCAATTGGCCTTCTTGGCTTTCTGGGCATACTGCTTGCTCATGTTCAGCCAAGCGTTGACCAACAACCCCAGATCCATTTCTTCTGCTGTGGTAATGCAGGTCTGGTGGTAATAATGAGCAGTCTTCTCACAAAGAGCATCAGAAGCAATGAAAACTAAGGGGTAGCGGATAGCTTTGTTGGGGTGCTGTTGCCTTTTTCTTGGCCTCACAATAGAATTAGCCTCAGCTGTGTCCAACAACATGCATAAAGAGAGCTTGATGCTCTCTTGCTGCTGGGTGGTAGACACACGTGAACTTCTCTGGGCCTCTAAGTAAGGCAAACTGATGGGACTGTGCAGGGTAGAGCACACTGCAGTTGTTCTAGAGAGCACAGAAATACATCAGTATTTGTTAAAAAGCTGGTAAAATGAAATATGCAATCCAGACCTGAGGAATTCTTAACAAGAATGGGCAAAATTAGGGTGCAGTAACTTCTTCGCCTTATTTAATTCTGTAGGTGCCTAGTTATTTATATATTAGAAAATGTCAAGTATCAACTGAAGGAGAATCAAAACTAAACCACTCTTCTGTTTTTCTATTTTTTTTAACCTGTGGTAGATTGCTTCATGGTTGTGTTGCTAAAATTTTCTGTTATTTTCCAGGAGATCTTGTTGCAACCCTTAGGTATAAATATTTAAGGCACCTGGTTTTGGAGGACACAGCTAATTTAGGGCCTGTTTTGCCACTGAAGCATCTATATGGAATATTAACTTGAAAGAAATCTACAGTATTGTGTACGACTCTCTAAGTTAGGCTGCATATCTGCTCAGTGCATACTATTCTGCCTTTCTACTTTTAAATTACAACAGAGGGGGAAGCCAGTAGAAACTAATTGTATGGCTAATTAGAACAGTTTGAAAGGAAGCAATTGCAAGAAGAGAAATTGCGTTATAGGCAAGAGGAGAGGATGGTAAATGTTTAAATATGCTGCCTTCAAATGTCAGTTTTCTTCAGAGAATGCCCCCCATATGAGAACTCTGCTTTTCAGCAGCATTCAACCTGTAGGGCAGAACATTTTGTATAGAAAAGGTAGTGGCTGGAGGCAGTAATGCTCATTGAGCTTTATGACAACCAATGTGAGAGGCTGAGAACCAAAAACAGATTTTTAAGGTTTATTTTTCATTTTTGTCACAAGTTCCTTAAAATGCTTAAAGGGAGTGCAAAAAAATTGGAAAGCTTTCTTCCAAAGACAATGAAGGGGAGAAGCAACTGAGAACAACAGGAAGATTTTAAATTTGATGGAGTACACAGTGAAACACAACGAAACTAAAGTTGAAAAAGGTGGTTGAAAAAGAAAAAGAACAGATAAAAAGACGGGAACTCATTTCAGTGCGTTATGTGCCCCACTTTAAAGGACTAAATGTTAAGGTACTTAAAACATATAGTAAAGGGCAATAGTATATACCCACGTAGGTGTTCAGCTGCAAGCTAGTAAAAAGGAAATGTTGTCATTTGGTGACAGTTGCTTCGCCTTATCTGTAATATTTTAATATTAATTTATTGTTTAATTTCTTCATTGTGGAAGCTGGAAGTATTTGAGTCTTATATCTCTTATGTATGCCTGTAGCCCTTACTTCCCCACCCCACCCCCGCACAAGTCCTATACAAATTCTTGTTCATCTGCTTTAGTGCTTTTATTACTCCTGATGTACTTATTGCTGGGTAGCACACATAACCCTTAGGCATACATTAACTTGTCTTCAGCCTTTCCTGCTTTCCTTTCCTGCCAGTTCTTCTGTTACTTTAAATATTTTATTTAATCTGTCCCATACTCTGTCAGCCTACGACATCGTACATGGAGACATCCCAATCCCTGCTCTTTCTTGATATTAAAATCAGTATCTTCTAGGCACACCTTTTAGTCTCTTCGCCTGTATCAGTTAAAACCAAATCCAGAATTCCAGTGTTTAGCTTCTCATCTGTCTTAGCACCATTTCGTCTGAGCTCATTTCCATCTGTACGTCTCTACTTGTTACTGCGTTGCCAAGACTGCTTTGCTTCTTTTTTTCCCCTAAACATAACTTCCTAGTGCTTAGATTTTTTTTTCCCTCCACTTCTCAGATTTTTCTCTGTTTTTCCTAGTATTTTGTATATCAGAACTCCTGCAGATATGAGCAGTGGCATTAATTTCTTCAGATGCATGTCATCTGCTAGCGTTGTGCTGGATGAGTGCCATTGGCTCTTCTTTAACTTCAGACCTGTTACTGACAATCTAGAGAGTAAAGGTTTCGTGAACTTTTTCTTCTGTGAAAGCTTATGCCAAATACTGGAATCATGTTCTGCTTTGTGACTGAACATGAGCGCTTTTGTTACTCCTTTTCAAAAGTGAAGATGTATTCAGCAAGGTAGCTCTCCTTTTTCCCTACTTGATGTCAGTCACCTGCTGCCATTTGCTTCATGGATTAGTTGGTGTCAATGAGTTTACTTTATTTCTAGTAGAGTATACTTTCTCCTTCCTTCTGTTGTGCACAAGGGATTCTTCCGTGCAGGTTTAGGGAAAACTTTATTTCCATGGCTTGAATTATTGGAGCTTTGATAATGTGAACAATCGCATGCTATGTACTTTTTGACTCAAAAGTCTTAAAAGCAGCATGTAGTATCAACTTTAAAAAGTCTCAACACTTCATCCCAAGTGCTTCTTGTTGTCAGCTTGAAATTTAATTGTTAATATTAAAATGCCACCAAAAATGTCATTGATGTAACAGTAAAAATAGATATTGCATATTTTCTGAAATGTGGATATGAGGCATCGTGACTACAATTTCTGTGAGCAGAAAAAGAAATATTTTCCTCAGTAGAGGATTGAGTGAAGAACAGAGAGGTCAATTTGAAAACCTTTCATTTTGTGTGATTACAGCCATGCTGCAAATGCCATTTCAGTATAAGGGAGGCCTTTAAAACATACCTTACTTCTTGATTTGTGCTGCAGGTCAGATTAGCTAAAATGGTTATTGTGTCACCCTAGAGATTCTTGCTTGCTGCAAGACCAGACTTTAAACCCTATTTTTATTATTAAAAAGGCCAGCAGCAACAAAGACTATTTTACAAGTTCTGAGACGTTTTCATAGCAATTTGATCTTTATACACAGGTTTTTAGAACTCTTTGTACTGTAATTCTTTATGTATGTAAAAATCAGGAAAGGGGGAGCAGGAGCACTCATCTGCCTCTTGCCTGGAGCTTGTCCCCTCTTCACGCTGATCCTGAGGAATGAATTTGGGATGGAACATGCATTCGACTCCTATGTCATGGTGAAACAGCAGCATCTTTCAGTAGATGAAGTAGGTCAGATTGAGGGGAGAAACCAGCTGGTTGTGGGTCAACATATGACAGGTTCACCCAGCCCCTCTTGAATTGCCATTATACACTTCTGTCTTGAAGAAAAAAAAAAATCTGTTTTCAAGATACAAGTCTGAATGTGACAGTTTCTATTTATATCCTATTTTATTCAGAGATACCAATATTAAAAAAGCAGCCCCAAGAAGGGAAACAATGCTAGATGTATTTTCTCTGCTTTATATTTCAATGTGGTGTATATACTTGTCTTAAGGTCTTTTGCATATTGCAATGATCTTTCTGCCCTAATTTGTGTGCTACAAATATGCTGGTTAAAAGAGACTTGACTCAGCATAGTTGCCTCTTGCTTTTTCCTAATTTTGTTAAGGAAAATGCAACAGTAGCTAGCCAGTCAGTATTCTCAGCTGTCCCGTGATGTTATCTTCACCATTTTCTTATCCCCTGTCCTCTAACTGCTTGCACAATGTTTGGACATTAATACTACGCTTTTAAAGGGAACAAAACTTGTTGAAATGATGACTTTGCTGGCTTTGCTGACTTTGCTGTAGTTTGGATGACTGCCCATGTCTCTGAATGGGAATCTGTTGAGTACATTATGGAGATTGAATGTTCAAATTCATTTGTCTCAATAATGATCTCAGATGCAGCAAGACTACAATTTCCTTTTTTTTTGTTTCTTTTGCTCTGAAGCCTTTATCTGATGCTGACTGATTTGAAAAATCTGACTGAATACGAGGTGGAGAAGTTACTGCAGGAGTAGATTATAGTAATGAGGTGTTTCCAGCATCATCTTGGGAATTGCTTGGTGAAAGGTCCATCAGTTCTGCAACGTTTTATATAATTAGGCCAGCTGGAGGTAGCCTTGAACAACTGTGGAGCACTAACACTTCTCAAGTTTAAGGGATACATACAACTTTACGGTCTCTAAAAACATTCTTGTAAACAATGCGGTATAACTTGAAGAAAAAAAAGTGCTTTGAGGGGAAGATATTAAGCACACAGAACTACATTAGTTCTGATGAATAAAGTTGTAAATGTTTACACTGAGCAGAAGAGCAAGAAAAGCATGTGGTAAGTGAATGATGGTGTCTAGTGTTGCAGAAGTACTGCTATTTTCTGTAAGCAAAAGCCTAGATAGTATGATGGATGCTGACTTGTAAATTTTGCTGTTTACATAACTGAATCATTTGTCTCATCATCACAAAAGAAAAAAAGGCAACTACTCATAGCAAAGTCTTCATTCTCTGATTTCTGTTGAAAAAAATCTTGAGCATGTGTGTTTTTTCAGTCTTAAATGGAAAGATGTCCATTTAGGAATCATTCACTGAAATACCTTTTTTCCTTTTTTTCTTTCTTTTCAATATCATAGCTAATGCAATGCTTGATGTGAAGAAGAATGAGTCTGTCTATCTGAAGTAAAAGTTAGAAAAAATGAAATTAGCAAAATTATAAAAGGGGAAAGAAAAACCCTCCCTTTGCCCCTGCGACAAACAAACAATGGCAACAATAATCCTTTATTGTAGATTCTGATTTAAGTAGTAGTAGCAAGTAGAGTAGGTAATTAATGTAGGAGTGACAAGCTCAGGTGGTCTTTCAAGTTGAATTTTTCTCCAAGTGAAATCTCAGACAGCTGAAAAGCAAGCAAAAATAAAAGCAAGCA
This sequence comes from Numida meleagris, assembly GCF_002078875.1. Taxonomy (NCBI): domain Eukaryota; kingdom Metazoa; phylum Chordata; class Aves; order Galliformes; family Numididae; genus Numida; species Numida meleagris. The sequence continues at coordinate 102,862,416 of NC_034410.1, forward strand.
GTGTATTTCAGGCTTAATAAGTGAAATAACTGTACTGACTGAATGAGGAATTCCAATTAATTTTTTAATGACTGGGGGGGAGGAAGGGAGGAGAACTGGATAATTTGCTGCCATGCTGTGGCGGTGCGTTCTTTTCTAAAAACATGTGCATGCACACGCATGCAGAGAACTCCGGTCTAAACAGATTTCGTAAGTTCTGAGAGCAGGGAGAGTGCTGGCTGAGGGACTATTACAGTTGCATGTCAGATCATCCAAAGACTGACATCAAACTCAGAGATTTATGTTGGAGGACAAACTCGGCCTGATAAAATAGGGAAGCTGTGTTTTCTTCAGGGAGAGTGCTCCCTTCTACCTGTGCTCCCAGCTGGACAGCAGAAGCATCTGAAAGCAGTGTAGCTGTATTAGCAAGGGGGCAAAGCTAGCAGGTCTGTCAACAGGCTTGCTTGGGTTGAGCTCCAGAGCAGCTGGCGTCTATTGAACAGAGCAAAATAGTATGTATCTTGAAGTGTGGACATATGCCTTCATTCATCCTTCTCTTCTTCCTTCTCTGTTCTGGAGGCTATTTCCTATCCTCAAACATGTGAAAGAAGGGGGAGTCTTGCCTTGTTACTTGGGGCTCATAAAAATATTGTTGAAGAGATCTGCTGGCTACTTGATCTGGCTTTAAATAAATAATCCCATCCTAAGTTACCTAACTCAGGCAGAGGTTGTCTTTGCATTGAGGGATTTTGGAGTTGAGTGAAAACCAAATATATGCCAACACATCTACATCTCTAACTTGCTTTCAGATATATTTGGAGATTCAAATATGTTCAGGGGAGGGCATGGGAAAACAGCAGTGAAATGAGAGCATCCTGTTTAGCTGGATAACGAGATGTTTCAGAGTGGTTACATCAAGTGGTTGGGGTAAAACGGTTTGAACAATTTTAGTGTCTAATGGTTATGAATTGAGATTGGGAACTATGCATATTCTTAATTCATAAAGCTCAGTAGCTTCAACTTTTAATACTAATGCAATCACATACATCACTTCTGATGAAATGTTCTCTGCTAATCAGCAATGGTTTCTGATGTAAGGAACCAGCAGCGAGGCTCCTGTTGTGACTGTGTTGATACCACAGTGCAGTCTCCATAAAAAGTGTTATTTATGCAGTGCTGCCTGTAGGACTGTTAATATTTCAAGAACAACTTATTGGAATTTGTGAAGTGTGTCCAGAAAGACATGAAATGATGCTGTCAAATATGTTGTTGCAGTAAGCATTGCAGAACTTCCTGAAACTGTGATTAAAAAAAAACCAAACTAGCATTTTAGGATACTGTGTACTGTATTTAATGTAGGTGTTTTCTCTTTGAATTAGATGCAACAGTTGGAATTAGCACAAATGCAACAGAGAGAAGCTAACCTTACAGCTTTGGCAGCCATTGGACCAAGGAAGAAGAGACCACTGGATTCATCAAACGCTGGATCTGGGACGGAGGTATTGAGATGGCTTGCAGTGACTTGCATGGTGGTGTTGTATCTTCATATTGAACTAGTTTCATTCTTCTCTGTAGGAGGAAATTCCTACAGGGAAAAAGAATTCTCTTTTTACAAAATGATTAGTTACCTGCAGTAAGAAAACCAGTCCCTGTGTTAGATACTTGCAAGGATTACTTCTGGTAAATTTAACGGGGATGCTTGTGTGTTATATGAAGAACTATGAGGAACGTTGTGTGTTAACTGAATCAAGTGGTGGCTCAGAGAAACTTCTGGATAATAATGCTCTGTAGTAGCCTTCCATGGCAGCTAGTTGTCATGGATCAGCAGTTGAACTCATGGTAGTTCTGGATGGCTTTTTGAAATGAAACTGGCATTTGATTGTGCACTTCTTTCTATGTGCAATGCATAGGGACTCTTGTTAACTATGCTCTGAGTTTTCCTTGGCTATATCACAAAAAAACCCCACCAAAAATAAATAAATACATAAAGCTAGACCATTCTCTTCCTGCAGTGAGTCAGATCTCTTATTCTGTCTCATGCAGCACTTTAAAAATGCCTTGAAGGTCCTTTTAACAGACCTTGGTCTGAACGTAGGTCTTAATGTTCTGCTGGAGATTAACTGTTTCCAAAACCTGGAAACAGTTAATGAGGCTGCAGAAGTTCTTTCCAAGAAGACTGATAGCCTGCTTCTGTTAGAAATCATCATCTTGGCTGGAAATGGGAGAAGGGTATTGCCAGCTGCGATGCAAATGTTGCCAGATTTGCCATTCTTTCTCGTGAAGCCTCAGTGCTGCATGAGTGAATGGCTGCTTGGCCTGTGACCTAAGCACAGTGAGCAGAAGCCCCAGGAAGTAACTTATGGTGGAAATGGTGCTTTTCCTGTCTGATAAACCTTAAGGCCTTTTTTCTACGTGTGTCCTCAGAAGCTTAAATATATGCTTGAATGAAAATACTCTTGCATTTTTGCATGCTGGAATCTGGGAAGACCTTGTATAAAGCTCAACTAATATTTACAACATAACTTGAGACAGTGGTGGTGGTATCTGGCCTGTAGGCTTCCTCTCAGCCTGACAAAAGTCTTCTCTAAGGAGGTGGGGTAAACTTATTTCTTTGATTTTTTTATTTATTTATTCAATTATTTTTTTGGTTCTGTTGTGGAGACAGACACGTAAGTCCTTAAAAGCTTGCTATTTACTGCAAGTGAAGGAACTGGTATCTAAACAAGCTATAGAAAGCAGCATGCTCAGCTTTTGAGTAGCTACTCTTCGCTTCTTTCATGCTTTTTGATGCGCTTTCTCATGAAGCTGGAAGCACAGATTTTTTTTGTAATATCCCTGGAAAGATTTGAAAAAAAGAGTACAGCATGAGAACTTTTCCCCCTTTCTTTTTTTTTCCCAAGCTTCTATCAAATAACTATTCCTCTTCTTCATAGTAGTTTCCTACAATTATTGCCAGATTTGTTTCTGAATATTTAACAAGTCTGCCTATTGGGTGCTTTTCAGTTATTTTTCATCAGCTGCAATGTATCTGTTTTATTAAAAGCATTACAGAATTCTGCCAAAATGAAATGGAAAAGTGTTGGTATTATAAGGTGGCAATCCATTATTTACATTGTCATTTTTAAAAGAACATGCAGACTGTGCCTAAAACTCACCATAAACTTTGATTGTGTTTCATTATCAAAAATGTATCTGCTATTTTTAAGGTGTTTCTCTCACAGATAGCCTTACTAGTTACTGAGTTGTAAGGGAAGAAGGGGGAAGTAATTCTGCTAATGAAGCTACTTTTGTTTTCACATGCATTCCAACATCTAGTACTTAAGCTTCATGCTACCAGAAAGCAATTCTCTGATTCTCTGCAGACCTCTCTATTTTTTTTGTGAAATTATGCAGGATGACAGACTTGTGAAGGCTCTTTATACCTAAGCATTAAAGTGTCCCAATATATCCAAACAAGATTTATAAAAGGCTTAAGACTTCTCACGTAGAATAAGGAATGGTTTAGACAAACACTGTATTTCAAGAAGCAGAACATTTGTAATACATTCATGATAACATGGCAAAACATTCTGAGCAGTAAACAACATTCCATTCTTCAGAGATGAAAGGAGGTCTTTGAAACTGAAAGCAAGTACAATATGGCCTTAGGCTGATACACATTTGGGCATCTTTAAAATCATCTTTTCGGGCAACCTGTCTGAGAATAATTTAAACAGGCAGGATGTACTTTCTCATTTCAAATTGCAAATACAGACAGCTTCACTCACAAATAATATTAAATGTCAGAACTTCCCGACTGTGCAATGTCAAAAAGTAAATCTGTGCATAATACTCCTGTGACCATTTTTTAAGCCTAATATCTTGGCAGACAGGCATGATGGAAGGAATTATTCCTGAATATGAGTGATCCTTTGATAGTATTGAATGAAATCAGTGATGTTTTTAACTGAGACTTCTTCAACTTGCCTAATGTTCTTTGTACAGTGTCTGTATCTCTTAAGTCTCTCTTAAAGCAAAGTTGTGCATTCAGCTTTTTAAATCATTGTCTACTGTAATAATTAAAGGAAATGAATTATTTCAATCTGTTATTGATGTAAACTGAAGCCCTGAGGTATTTGGAGAGACAGGGAAGAAATAACCAGTTACACTATTGAAAAAGTGAAATACTATAAGCAAATTTCATATATATCTTTATCCAGTACCAAAATGTAATGGATACTGAAAGTATGCAGCTTAATGGACTTGGTTGGAATTGGTTTTGATACCTTATGTTGTAGTAACAGTGAGTGCGAAGGGTGAAAAACAGCATTTTCTAAGCAGACTGTTTCTCCACAAATGAATGTGTTTATTTGAGATGGTTCCTCTGCTCTGGGTGTCTGCTTCTTCCACGCTCAACCACCTGGCTTTGTACCTCTTCTGGAAAGTCTTTTTCCTGGGATATTTGAATCCCTGATTGTTGCTCATTCACCACACTGTATTCTCTTAAATTATGATTTCTTTACTTAAGTAGACCTATTATGGATTATTTTAATTCAGGACCTAAAATGTGATGGAGCACAAGCACGTGCTTTACAATTAAAAACCTGCTTACCAGCAGGCACATCACTTCGTAGAGTGGCATGTAACAAATGAACGTAAATCCTGCCCAGATGCTCCTGCCCAGAGGAGCTTTTCTCAACTGATTTGGACCTGAAAGCGGTAAACTGGATCCTGCCCTGTTTGTTTATTGCTTACACATTGCTGCACTTGAAACGGTAGTAGGGGCAAATCCATGAAGATCACAGAATGAAAAAATAAGGCCCAGGAAAACAACAACAACAACAACAAAACAGTATAATGGGAATTCTGTAATTTTCTTCTTTCAAACACTAGTTGGGGTAGCTTCGCATGTTAATTTTGCACGTTGACTTTATTGCAACTTGACACTTGAATGGTATTGTTCAGAAATTACAATTTCAGAAGATCCTGGTAAGAAAATCCATCTACTGTGGTAACTGGTGCTACTTGTATTTCAGAAGTGGTAATAGCTTCATCTCTCATTCTGGTCCTTCTGGACACTTTTGGATACAAAAGTGTGGGAGTCTTTTAGATTTGATTCATGTGTGTTTTGGGGTTTGTGTATTTGTTACTCACCTCTTTATCCTTCCCCATCATGTGGGGAATACTAATGAATAAAAGAGTGGGAAGACTTGAGACATAACTTATCTTGAAGAAAGGGAGACCACTTCTTGTAAAACAAATCGGCAAAAGTAAATTTGAAGCCACAGATTTATTTTTCTGATCTTATGTTCTGTTTCATGGCTTTTTATTGGTTAGTAGCATACTCTGTAATGTTTTCAATATTGAGAAATAGTCCAAGATCATTTTTGATTTAATTTTGCTGTGTTTCTGATGTCAAAGCCATTCTGAAAATGGCTTTGTCTAGTTCTCACTGTAACTGGAATCTTAGAAGTTTGAAAATCCATGCAAGTTATTCCCTTTTTTTTTTTTTCCCTGAGGAAGCAGGCTACAGTTCTGGGTCTATAAACAATTTTCTTTCCTTAAACAGAAGGTGTTACGGTTCCCAACTTGTCTTCCATCTTGAACCAAGAGCAATGTTTTTGTGCATTTTCACACAATAGGGAAGAAAAAGAACTATTTTTTGATAGTGGAGAGACTGAATGTTACTCTTCTGGTCAGCACCAAAAAACTGTGGTTGGACCATTCTTTTACTTTGTATAGTAAAACTTTCTTGGATGCCTGCACGTCAGTGTAACTTTTTGGGAGAGTGCTTTTTTCCTCATCTGTTTTCTGGCTTAATAATAATACAGTAACCCTCTGGAAGTGTTGAGGTTTGCCTTGCCAGAATGCTGTTGTTGTAGCCTTCACTTGCCTTCTCCCAGGCTGGTCACATTGACTCATAGGTGAATCTGCTATCTTTTCTTACTTTCTGCCCGATCTGATTGCTGCTGTGGGTAAAATTTTACAAAAAATCTCTTAGCCCTTCTTGGGGGATCTCCGAGGTTTCCTCGGGGGTAAGTATAGCTGTATCAAGTTGCTTGGTGCACGCCAGCTCTCCCTCCACATGCAGTGATGGCATAGCTGGGAGGGCAAGTCTGCAAGCACTGCTCAAAATGCTGCCCTTGGTGGATCTGTGGGCCTTCCGGTCCGCAGTGCTGGGGTACTGCTGCAGAAGCAAATGGTGCAGCTGAAATTCTGGGGTTAATGTATAGCTATTCAAATACATTCTCTCTGTAAATCACCTAGCTCTTGTCAACAAGTATAAAATAATGTACTTCTGGGAGTGATGCACATCTTCCAATATTGCAGTCCACAAATAACTTGGCATTTTCCTTCTGGAAAGAAATTTGGCAAGAAGAAACAGGAGAAATATATATTCTATGCTGGTCATTGTTCCATTTTTAATATTGAATGTGCGTGGAGAAAGCAAGCTTGTCATCTCCTCTTTTAGGGCAAGCTCCATGCCACATCCGATCATTGTTAGCAGAACTTAGATTTACCCTGCTTGTTTTACAGATTAGGATGCCAGTATGCATGTGGATCAAACATATTCTGTAAATGGTGCATGTTTAAGCTCTGGTGATATTCTTTGGGCTGACCTAGGAAGAACTATGCCATTGTGCAACAAGTCCTTTCTTGCAAAATGAAGGAAAACCAAATGATTGAGGAAGAGAGATTTTGTTTTCCCATAGTGTGACAATCAAATTACTGTGTTGGTTTGGTTTTTTTTTGTTTTTGTGTTTGAGAAAGGGATGTGTGGTAGTCAAGGGAAGGGGCATGTGGCTTTACACTGTTATATAGAAGTTACTGCCACCTTTCTGACCTCCTCTGAGAGGACACGCTAGCATAACTCATCTACTTCAGTATTTGTATTCAGGATGTGACTGTGTCTGTGAATTAAACTTGGCTCTGCAGAGGAGGATGGGTTTTGCTGTCATATCTGTGGGGTACAGGGAGGCTTCTGGCTGCTGTTTGGTATTGGTACATGATAATCTGCTAAGGTATTTTCTTAAAAGCTGCAGAAAATGAATGTAAAGCCAATCACCTTAAATTAGACCTAGACTACTTGCATTTACGTAGGTCTTCAGAGCCAGGCTACAAAATCTGTTCTTCACTTGAGGGGTTTTCTTCTTTCTCTCAATGAGTGTCTCTCTGTGTCGGTCTCTCTCTCTCCCTTCTCTGTCCTAGCCCATTTTAAGACTTAGGTCTAAAGTGATCCAGGAGAGTTTTTCTTTTTTTCTTCTTTGCATATGCATAACATATGCGGACTTTTGATTTCAGTTTCTAGTTCTTAATTCAAACTATTGGACAACTGAGGAGTCTACAGAGCAGTCATACCTTTGGGGAAAATATTATAAAGTATAGCTTCAGCATCTTACTTAGAGTCTTGCAGCAGATACATGTGCAAACCCCTATCAGCTATGGAGTTTCAATTTGAGCTCTGAATTTCCTGGCTGCTGTCAGTCTAGGCCATACATAAACTTGATGTGAATTTTTCCCCCTGTAAATAGGCCAAAATATTCCCGGCTGCCATTCATACGTTTCAGAAACACAGTTCATCGGCCCACATCGTGCTTTCTCTGTGCTAGATAGGAACCTAATTCTTCTTATGTGTGAAAGATATCTGCAATTTAAATGACTAATTGCATTGTAGCTTTAGGCTGAACATATTGGTAACGCAGAAATGTTGATGACATGTGAGGGGTCAAGAGATTTATAATTTAGTTGACAATACATTGCTTAAAAAGATGTGGCAAAGAGCCAGAAAATTTCAGCTTAATAATTGTCTATTAACTAACATGACATATTTGTATAGTATTCATTACCTCCAGGTACAGATTAAGCATCTGATGTAGCCACACGAAGTGACATGCGTACATGAATCTTGGGCATAATAGTGAATAAACTGACGTTGCATTCACAGTAATTTGTTTCAATATGTAAAGCATGTTGTTGCCTCCATATGAAAGGACTTGTAGGAATGTTGCGATGAAATCTGAGGAAAATGTGTAGTTGGATAGCATTCTCTGTTGTATAGATCTGACAGCTTGGTGAGACTTCTTTGTAGACTACAGATAACATCATAAATATACATGTTTGTTTTCAGCTGTATGCGAAACAGTCTGGAAACAGATCTAAGCCTTTCAGACATCAGCTTGATCTGTCCTAATGGTCTATGAGATTTAAACATCAACACATGAAAAACAACAACAAAAACAACTTCTTAAAAAAAAAATCCTGTATTTTTATAAACATTGAGTAGCGTAGTATTTTAGCATTGCGAGTGTGGGAGTACTTCTAGTAGACTGCGAGGCTTGACAGAATAGGCAGGATCAGGATGCTGGTTTGCTACCAGAGTATTAACTGCTACCAGAGTATTAACTCCTTCACTTTGTTTTATGCACTTATTTGCATAAGCAACATTTCCACAATTCTGACAGGGTACCTTTCTTCCTGGTGGAGAGTCAGAAAAGTGTTGGAGCGCTCCACAGTGTGTTTATGGGTTTTTTTTAACCTTTTTTTTTTCCCTTCTATGAGACAGGAGAGTGATGTACAGGACGCACTGGCTATCGCAGAACTCAGTGTGGCCACAGGTGACAGAGCTGGGGATTGAACCTGAATGAGAGTAGTTGCTCTGGCTGCTGTTTGTACCGCCTCTCAACAATGTATCTGCTACAAACAGCTGTTAGCTTCTCAGTGTTTACAAATGCCATTGAAAACTCCTTTTTTGGTGATATTTTTGTAATGCACAGTGGAGCTGCAATGACAGCTTACTCTCTTGGCATCTTAGCTTTGAGGCTTAAAAGTATTTATGCCTCACCAAAAATTAAACTGAGAGCTCCTGACTCTACTTTTAACATCTGACTGAAGTTTGCTCCCTGAAAGTGCCCCTCTGTGAAACCACACTGAGAGTTGAAAATTCTGAATGCAGTTGATGTGAAGCCATTAACTTTGGGAATTTGGGAATGCGTTCTCTGCCAGGTGAGCTCACTGAGCCTGATTCACGTTGGTGAAAGGCAGGGTTCTGCCGACCTTTGAGTGTTGTTTCAGGTCCTGTGTAATAGCTCTGAACAGCTCTGGTATTCCTGCCAGCGCTTAAGATGCAGACTTCTAGGTTGTGTGCTCCAAGTACCTTGGAGACTAGGAATTAGGAGTATGGTGGTAGCTCAGGTAAAGGAGGACTCTTGTCTTGCAGCCTTACTGTCATGACAGCTGTGGCTCTTTATCAAATTCATTCTTGCCTTTGAAAGAGAATCAATATTTAATTCTTCATCTGGCCACTGGAGAGAGCTCTAAAGATCTTAAAGTTGTGTTTTGGGAGCAGCCTCCTGACGACAGTAGCTGCAAAACAGGTATGGAACTGCTGCAGGAGCTGCACAGTATTTTCTGTTGCCACAGTGAGTAAGAGTAACTGATCTCTGTTAGGAACATACAAAAGGCTATGAGGATCACAAAGGCATGCTGCTCTGACAATGCTGCTGATTTGACCAGACTCCGAGGGTAGGTGAAGCACAGAAGTGCAGCCTGTGTAGCCTTGTGATGATGGCTAAAAGCCAGCTGCTCTGCATGCTGTGAGAGGTAGTTTCCAGTGGTGCAGAGGCCCAATTTGCTGCAGTACCTTACTTAAGTTACAGATGGGGCCTGTAAGCTATACTAAAGCTGCAGCACTGCTGCTGATACCCTGTTGGGCAGGCACTATCTGTGCTGAGTAATTCCCCTGCCTGTTTACTCCCTGAGGTACTGATAATTAAAAGCCTTACTTTTCAGTTCTCCTCAGAAAAGGGTGACAAATGTGTCTGAGAGTAGATAGAAGACTTCTGCAGTGAAGAACCTCCCAAACTAACAAGACATCTTTTTCTCCTTTTTGCACAGCAATTTGCTGCCCCACTGGAGGGAACGTAATAGAAATATCTGGGGGTAAGGTACAGACTGGTGTTGTTTGAACACAAATACTAAGGTCTGAAAAGCAGCATCAGGGAGCTTCTGTTCAAAAAGGGGTATATAAAATGTAAAGAAAAGGGCTGCTGGTACTTGTCTAAGGCGGGATGAGGTTGACCTGCTGCACAGCAGGAACTTGCTGAAGAGCAGGCTTCTGGGAATGGAGCAGCAGAGGGCCCTTCCATGTAGCATCCTTTGTGTCAGCTGGAGAGCTCAGGGTTAGGCACTGGTTAAGCTCTTTGACACTGAAGCATGTGTGCGATGGTTCATTGTGGTATGCAGATGACAACATAATTTCAAGTGTTTTTACTTCTGGTTCCTTAAATGTTTTACTACAAAGATACAGATACTGTATCACCCTACATTGTTTGTTCCAGTGTTCAAAACCCATCAAAAAAACTGCTTTGATGCAGCTGTGAGAGGCAACTAGTTAGTGCTCATCGCCATGAAAACTGTTCAGAGAAGTGCAGGAGGTTTTGTGTAGGATGAGTTCCCTGACCATACAGAGCCTGTTTGCAGTCCAGTCTGGGCTGGAATGATCTATGCTGTCTGACTACTTTGATTTTTAAACCATCTTGCACTTTGACAGAGGGACCTTTTAACTTGGATGTGGCAACCATTGGTTTAGATATGTCCAGTAGCTAGCTGAAGAGCCCCTGATATGCTATACTCTGATAGGCCTGTTTGATGCTGTGTGAAATTGAAAAATATGAACTGTCTGTCTTAGCAAACAGAAGTCCAGTATAAGCTTTGGCCTTGGAAGTGACTTTACTGCAAAACATCACTCTTTGTCCCTGCATTGGGCATGATGGCTAAGAATTTAAGAATAAACAAATCCATAATTCTGTCTCAAGCATGAGAGGCTTAGAGCTTCTCTGTTTTAACAGCTTGCTGCTGTGATAGCTTCCAAAGCAGACTCGGAGATTTGTGATGTCTGCCTTCTTTTTGTAAGGGGGAAAACTGGATCGAGGTGGCTTTGGTTTGCATCTTTCTAAAGGTAAGTCTCCTGGCCTAATGACTATTTAGAGAGAAAATACTTTCCCCTCCGTAAAGTTCTTTGAATTACAAAGGACATTACTGTTGGGTTCCTGAAAACCCTTGGGGTTTGTTTCATTTATAATGTTGCCTCAGGCCTTCTGCCGCATCCTGTTGGACTGACCTCCTTTTCAACCCGTGCTGGCAGCTGCATTGCAGAGCTATCTTCTCCCTGGATCCTTCGGGGCTGTCATATGACAAACTTGAACTGTGACCCCCTTGTGTCTTACCAGGACAGCAGTGCCCTCTCTGTGCTATGTGGCCAGCAGTCTTCCCCACACGCGCATTTGTTCCAAGCCATTTAACAAACTGAAAGTTTCAAATGATGGCATTTCATAGTGTTTAATAGTATCGACTGTAAAGCAAATGAAATGGTGCTGAATACCCTGCATGCTGCTAGTAAGAAATACAGCTTCCATTTCTGCAGTATGCCCTGGGTTTTCTGTGGCTAGTATGTGCTCTCTGGTGAATCTTTTTTTTTTCTTTTTTTTAAATAAATTTCAATGCTTTCCTCCTAACAACAGTAGCATTCACTGCTATAGATAGTCCACCACTGGTATTTGTATCTAATATATGAGTTTTTTTAACCAGATTTCCCTAAGCGAAGTGGGCAAAGTCATTTTGCTGAAGTCTTACAGAGAGTGTTAGGGTAAGAATTGATATAGTTAGCACAGCATCCAAACAACACCATCTCCAAGTGGTGTTGATGCTGGCAGGCATTGCCTTGCTGAAGTTACAGAGACTGAGCACTCGTATTTGTACAAATTGCATTCATTACCAAGAACCCTCCAGTAGTGATAAGAGACTGGCTGTGTAGCATAGATTGGCTCCAAGATAAGTAGCCAGTCTATTGTGCAGCTCATGGTAATCTTCCTCCTCCCCACCCCTAATAATAAATCTTAGGGCATTTTGGAATGCATGGGGGTTGCTCATTCCAATAGCCTGAATGTATAACTACTAAAGATCATCATCTCCACACCAATTGTGCTTTCATAACCAAGTGAGGCTGCTGTCTGAGATGGATAGGCTTGGATACAGCACTCTGAACGCACAGATGCTTTGACTGTGTATATGTCTTGCAAAGGACATTTGACAGATTATGGCCAGGGTAGGAGTTTCTCCTGACCATGTTTCAAGGCTCGTGTCCATCACAGTGATGGTTTTCTTCAAGAAGTGATATAAACATCTGGAGCTCTTGCAACTAGGAGCACAATGTAGGGCTCTGCACAGGAACAGTGGTAGAACCCCTTTCTTAGTGAGCTTGTAGTGAGAAAGCAGAGCTGCTTAGTATGACTTCAGTGAAACAGCAGTTACTTATCTTACAATAATATTGTTTAAGGAAAAAAAGGAATTTTTAAGTAAGAATTTTTTCATTGCTTTGACTGGAGTAAACAATTAACTGGCAGATGTTTGCTTTGTCTTTTGAAGTATCTAATGTACCAAGGGCATCTGGATTTCTGGTTTCTAGCAAGTAAAGCTGAACATCAACAGGTTACTTCTATGCAAGTCGGCAGTACAACCCAACCAGTTTGATTTAAAAACTTGTATTGACATGAAATGTTAATGTTTTTCTCTCTCCTTTCCCCTTCCACTCTTAGGGTTTGAATGGCAGTGGAGTTGCTCCTGGATCGTCAAATTTTAGCCTTACAAAACAGCTTCTTCGTCCAAGAATAACTCGTGTCTGTCTCAGGGACTTGATATTCTGCATGGAACAAGAGAGGGAGATGAAGCATTCTCTAACCTTGTATCGTGCTCTTCTGAAGTGATTTGAATTTCACATTTCAACTTGCTGTCTACTGCCAAAGAAAACACTGAAGCATTGTTGCACTTGAAATTCCAATTTCTGGAAGATGATCCGTTGTAAGGATAACTCTTGTTTACAGATAAACATTTTTATTAAATACCTAACTTAGCACCGCTAGGGTTTTTAATAATGTTTGGCTTAAACCAGTCTGTAAACCAGTGAAAACACTGAGCTGCGCACACGAGCCCCTGACTACCTTGCATTTATGTGTCTTGCAGGCTCTGAGGGCTTGATATGTGTACCTAGTTTATGTATGTAAACTTGCTTCAGTACTCCAGAATCTGCAACATCTGTTTGTAGTGCCTTCTTCTAATCCAAACTTAAGTAGGGGACAAGTAACACTTTAAAGGCACTGCACAGTATGACAACGGTATTTATTCATGAACCAGCAGTCAATCAACATGCTAATGTATTGCCTGTTTGACTCAACAAATCTCCTTAAATCAGATGTCCTTAATTTTCTGGGTTTAGAATTACTACTGAATGCTACTTTGTGGAGCAGAGTATCAAACAAAAGGAGCACGGGACACTTCCCCACATCACTTCAACTGTCCCCTTCCCCTTTCTGCTGAGAAAAGCGATTGAGGGATGATGAACAAATTGGTCGTTCTTGTGGTTGAAGTACACCAAGCAGTGTAGGTAGGGCATATTTTGATGTTTGGGAAAATCTGGAGTTACTAAACTTGAACACAGGGAGTGAAAAAGCCTAAAAAAGAAGGGTAAAAAGAAGAAACTGATCTCTTATGTTTTTCTTTCTGTAGATAACAAAACAAAAATAGCAATGAATTTAAGCTTAGATTTAGAAAGAAATGAACCAAAACCTGTGCTGACTGCAAGAAGGGGAAAACTTGAGATATGTTAAATATTCTGAAACTTTACAGCTAGAGACTCTTAAGGAGAAGCGTAGTGTTTGCAAAGCACAGGATCCACTGCTTTATTGAGAATACTGATTTAGTTGTCAGCTTAACGTTTATCATACCTTAATGTGGTATAACAGGAAAACTTTTCAAGTAGAAAGTAGTTAGTTTAGTCAGTTGCCTCGTTTCCATTCAGTGAGGAGGATTACTCCAGACTACTAAGACTGCTAGAATAGATTCAAAGTTTTTCTGCTCTGCTGGTAAAGATTGCCTTGTGGTAGAAGGGAAAAGCTCCTGGTCACCCTTCTCCTCAGCCTCCAGACACTTTGCGTCCCATGACACATGCTGCATAGCATGGCTGCTTCCCAGGACCAGTGGGAAAGGCACTGATATATTGAATGGCTTCCTGCTAAAACTTCTTTTCTTTCAAGGAACAAGCTTCCTATGGTTATTTGGCATGCTACCTTAAAACTTAAAGTGATAACTTAAACGCCCTCTACCATCAGAACCACTGCATATAGTTACCAAATTCAGTAAGTTTTGAGTCAGGTTTTTTTTTGTGTTGAAACAGTAGTAAACAAATCTAGCAAATGAATGCTGTACATTATTTATATATGTATATATGGCATATATATATATATATAAGAAAAGCAGTACTTTGACTAAGCTATAGTTTGCAAGATATTGATAGCATCAGGCAAAATTGTTTTGTATAATTAAATGCTTAGCTTTACTTTTTATGTAAAGTGCAGCATTTTCCATATTTGTGTACTGTATCTTATTGATCAGATGTTTAAAATTATTTTAAATACTGCATTAAAGCAATTATTTTATTAAAAATAATAAATAGCTAACTTTGTCTATTTCCTAGCATGAGAAATTCAGCATCTGAAGCTGTCATCACCATGACTAATGGCGTGGTTCTGAGAGCGAGCCCCAGCTATCTGCCCATCACGGTGATTGGCACTGTTGCCCAACTTGAAGTCTTAATGATAAGCATCTGTTTTCTAAGGTTTTTGAACAGAACTGGGTGACAGAGCAAAAAATTACTTGAAGGCAAGTGGTGGGCAGAGTGTAAAAGCAGCCCCTCATTTGTCCAGCTTCCCCTGTCAGTCAGCACAGAGGTGTTCTTGTTTTTTTTTTTATCAGCTGAACAGAGGTACTTTGCACGTGTTCTGGGAAGCAGAAACACAGGAAGCTTCTCAGACCTCAGCAATGTGCAATGGAAGCACTCTCTTAAATTGCTTTTGAAGCAACTCACAACTAATTAAGTGCAGGTAGGAGAACACAGATGAGCATCTGCATATGGGCCTGCCTGTTCTTTAAACCAAGGAGGCATTTAAAATAAAAGGTGTTAGAGAAAATAAGTTACATGATAAATAGATATACATAATAAACTTTAACAGATAATTGAATGTTTTTATTGCCTGCTTGCAACGTAGATTACATGCTTTCATTATTGCTGTCACAGCAAGTTGCCTGTTCAGTAGTTCTGTCTCCCCTTCTCATTCTCAAAACTTTAGGAGGAAGAGCAGGCATTTTCAAAAAGTTTTTCAGCAGTTTTAGGCCTGACTTCAGAGAGGAGGAGCCAAGGCCTTGGTGAAGGTGCAAAGGCTAAAACTACTTGTCTTCTTCCCAAGGGTTCAGCCTGTGTCTCATTCAAGCTCAGCTTTGCTTCTGAGAAGAGCAAGTGACCTCTTTGCTCAGCCACACCAGGAGTTGAAGGAGGGATGATCATGGGACTACCTTCCCCTTTTTCCCAGACTCACCTTCATTTAGGGGAAGGCAAACAGTTCTTTACAGAAATAGTAAAAGCTCAGTTATGAGATAATGAAGACGAACCCTGACATTGTTCTCCCATGCTTCTTGGTTGCTGGAATGCTTGTGTTCCAGCCTCAGCACTTAGCAGCAGAGCCATTTATGTCATGGATGCTGCAAGGGGTCTAAAGCTCACTCCAGGCACTTCTTGCTGTCCAGATGGTCTGTTAGTCTAGTGCTTCTTTCTGATGCACCGAGCTGTCTAGGGAACTATCCATGGCATTCAAGTATTTTGCCTTCGGAGAAAACAGTATATCCAGTTGTGCGGGGGAAAGCTGTTGTTGCTGGCTCTTGATTAATACCTTTTTAACAACATCGTATTACACTGGATTTTCTAAGTTATATGGGGACAAAAAGGGCCTTGCACTTTTCTCCCTCTGCCACTTTTTTCCTTTATTGCCATTTTTGAGTCTTAATACTGAATTCACTTGCCGGCTCTTTCTACCGTCTTTGACTCCAGCTCTCCCCCTGGGAAGACCTAGCTGAAGCACACAAACATGCCCTGCAGCCTTGTTCTAGGTTTAATGAGGAAAGTAGCAGGGGCCCGGGAGACTGCTAGATGATTCCTCAAAGCTGTCGTGCTCTCTTGGACACTGACACAAGTAGCTTAAGGCTACTGTTTGCATCAAGTTGTTCTAGGCCTGCTCTCTTGTAGGCACCTGTGTCCTGCCATGTGAGTGCACTTTGCTTGGAAGAAATGCTGTCAGCTGCTCTCCAGGTTCATTTGTTTGCTGTGTTCTCTTTGCTTTTCACTTCATTTGCGATCACTGGGATTAAGAAGGAAAGACAAAAGCAAATGAGGATGTCCTAAAGGGGTAGACTGCCCAAGTGACTGGACTTGCTCTCAGTAACTTTTCAAACAAGAGCTGCTGAGTTTCTGAGGCCAAGTGCTGTATGTGTTTACCTCTGCATGTACCACACTTGATGTCTGCACATCATCTGAGATTGTTATCCATGGGCCCACGATTGGAGCCTGCAGCTCTGATAGTAACTGAAATCCACAGTGAAGGCTTTCCTCTGATGGGCACAAAATTAGCACAAAGCCTGAAGAGCTTATCACGCTGGACCTTTTGCCATTTCTGGCACTGGTTTGTTGTCACCAGTCAGTGGTTTGTCCCACCCAGTCTGGTAGGAAGGCTGCCTTGCATATCTGCAAGTCGCAAGGCCTGCATTTCACTCGGTGCAGGCCTTTGCAAGCTAGCCAAGCACTCCTTTGGGGCTTTTCCCTTATTTAGAAGGCAGAGGCAAGAAACCCAGATTTTTCCTTCCAAGATAGATCAGTCGTTGTTCCTAGTGCCTTTTCTACTATAGGCACAAACTGATCACCTCTTTCCTGCTATCTGTAACTATTCTAGCACGTTAGCTGCTAACTTTGCGGCCCTGTCCCTTCTCAGGATCCTCTGTTTCACAGCTCCCATTACCTCTTGTCCTGTCATGATGTACCATTGTAAGAAGTCTCTTTCCATCTTCCTTATAAGTCTCCTCTAAGCATTAAAAGTCTGCAGTAGTCTCCACAGAGCTTTCTTTTCATTCTCACAGGAAGTTTGTGTTTCATGGTGGCCAAGGCTTCTACCACTAGACCCTGCTTTATTCAAGGGTTTTCTACAGGTCCTTGCAGCAGTAGGTCTTTCTAACCTTTTACAAGACATTTCCTTGGCAAGTATCTTTCTTCAGAGCCACCTAAAGTTCATGCCTATGACCCTACCTGAGGGTACCTGACACTCATCTGTTCTCTTTCTCACACCACAGAGCTGGTCTCTGTGGGTAGCACCAACACTATGAAGTCAGTCTCCTCTCAGCAGCTTGGTGTAGGTTTTCCTTAAGAACTGCAGTTATCGGAAAACAATTTATTCTCCCTGCCAGGTCATAGTGAATATTATTCTAAAATCAATTTGGGGTGAAAACCTATCTTCAAAAGAAATACGCAACTTCCTCTCAGGTCTGAGCTGTAACAGCTCCTGGATGTGAAACTCCAGCAACAAAGATCGAGAGGAGACAAATTCCTGAAGATGCGTCAGTATATTAAAATCCTTTGATACTTTTGTGCAAAATTGTGCAGAGAATAAAGACTCTCTTGAAGAGCTGATCAGCTGGAGTACTCAAGAAGGAAGGTAGGAAAAGGAGAACATGGCTGAGGACCGAGCTCTCTTCTCTCTCAACAGCTCTGGCGATACATTCACATCATTTCTGGCAGAGGCTTTTTTTTTAATGAAAATTACAGAAAACTGCCCTTCTAGAAGAAAAAAGATCCATTAAGGTAGGTGGGTATGTGTATGCAGGCTGTATATTTAATGAAGCAGACTTATTGGATAATTACTACTTGGGAAGAAATCCTTAAATTGTTACTTCCTGTTCAATGCAGTTTTCGCTCATTGTTTCTCAAAATTTGGACAAATCTTCTGTAATCCTATCATTGCACTTTGAAGGAATAGCATAAAAGGTGACCACCAGCTTCAGTCCAGTGCTGTACTCCAGGCACACAGCTGGAGTGCTGCCAGATGTGGGGGAATGTGTTGTTTTCATGGGAATCAGTGGCCTGACTGATGCTGAGGGAGAAGCTGGGATGAGTAGATATGGCATGATTTGTTCAGTATCTCAAAGCTGGAGCAGTTCGTCTGTACTAATGTGAAAACAAAACATGGAAGGAGGCTTACAGCCCATCTGCCTAGCATCGAGCTGACACAGTCATCAGGGTTGCGCTACCTCTTGTCAGGGCTGGGGCTGTAATTTTCTGCACTCTGCCTTTCAGCAGCTGGCTCATTAGCCCTTTGCAACATGGCTGGAAGGTGGTGCAAACTCAAATGGGCCTCGTCTCGGAGAGCTCTCAGAGCCTTTGCTTCTCACTTGAAAGTTTTGACCTTCTTTATTACAGAGAAAAAAAAAATGAAAGTGACCCAAGCTTCAGGTACAAAAGGCAAATATTAAAAGTGAAGTGGGTTTTCCCTTTGAAATTCTTCGCTTCTTAGAGACTGCTGGTGAGTGATGCCCTGGAGCTGGAGAGGATGGCTCCAGAAGGAGATCCCCTTGAGTGTTTAATCAGCCCTTCTCAGTAGTCTGCTGTAGGATGCCGAAACAGAAATCAGTGTTTCTAGTTTTTTTCCCATGCCATAAAGAAGAACCTGTGGGAAGGTTCTGGCTGTGTCCTTACACAAAACCAGGATATCCAGTAATTAGTGAGAGATACCTCCAGGGCAAGCTCGAATTTTGCAACACTTCCCAAGGCAGGGAAAATGCCTTGGGCTAGGGCAGTCTTGGGAAGAGAGTGAGTCAGGAAGCCGCTTCTTTTTTTTTTTTTTTTTTTTTTTTACCAAAAAAAAAAAAAAGTCTCTATATGCTTGATCGGGACAAAACTGAAGAAGAGTTTGCCAAGATCCAATTCTTCTAGGCCTCGCCACACCTGGGTGAGGGTTCTTCACCTCCTGGAGTACATGACTGCTCTTTCAGGCTTTTTCTCTGTAACAGGCTGAAGTTTTTTCAGTTCTGAGTGAAAGCTGAGTTTCCGATGACAGCCAGGCCTGCCCAGGGCCAGGGACCGTCCTGTCCCTCGGCTCTCCAGAGCTTGTTGATGCATGCTGATGTCTCCAGGTTACCTTGAGGGCATTATGCCACATGTACGGGGCTTAGGGACTTGAGGATATGGCACAAACGCTCCTTGGCTTTTTGAGCTAAGAGCCCCAAATGTGGCTGTCTGGAATCAGGGTGCAGTGACCTGAGGATCCCATGGCCTCACAGGGGCCAGAGTGGGTGTTCCCACCCTCATCTTGCACAGTTTCATAGGCACATCTCTTCCCAAAACCTTGTCTTCCCCTTTCTCCATGCCTGATTTTCCCCCCCCCCCCTCAAATGATGACCATCCTATCCCAGCTTTCTCTAGGCTGGATGCGTTGGTTTCCTTCCATAGAAGGGCATGTACACATACAACTCTTCAGCTGTCACACACCTGAGTTGCTGGGTCACAGGTCTCTATGGCAGACCTGTTGTCATCCATGCAGACAGAAATGGTGAGCACTTGGATAATCCTCCACGTATGTTGAAATGATTCAACAGAACTAAAAGAGGGTTCAGTTACTTCCTCTTCTGGTGATCCTTGTTAACTGTTAGGCAACGTCGCACTTTCCTTCCTGAGAGCTTACAGATCTGGGATGGGATGTCTGGAGCTCTCAGGAATGCTGGCTGCAATGGTCTGCACCATCACTGCAGTGCCCCCACCATCACTGCAGTGCCCCCACCCTCCAGTCCTCCTGAGGTGTCGGGGACACAGACTCCCCTCTCCCAGAGGACAACAGAGAAGGAGCGGTTTTCCTTTCCTAGACCCCTCATGGGATCAAAAGCAAAAGGGAGGAGGAGGGCTGTCCCACACAGCTGTAGCTATTTTAAGCTATTAAGCTGTTCTCTCTTGGATGTCTCCTTCAAGATGTGCTTTGCTGTACTGCCAACAAAAACTTGGTATTGTTAGGTTTCTGCAGTATTGCAACAAATGCCGCAAGAAGGAAGCGCTTCTCAGCAGCCTGACAACCTACATCCCTGCATCTGGGATTTCCCCTCAGGTACTTTTGGTAATTCCCCCTCCCACTATGCCACATTTTGGGAATCTCCTTGGCTCACAGTTGAGTCCCAAGCCCTCCAACAAAGCTACGTCTTGCAGCGCCTCCCACACCCATGGGAGGTAATTTGGTGCTGCCTGTCGCATGCAAGCCCTAGGTGTCACAGAGGGGCTCCATTTGCTCTCTGCACATCCCTTTCCAAGCAGGCAGGGATGCCTCTCACAGGGAACTGAAAACAGCCTCCACTCCCCAGGGAGTGGGGCTCTCCTTGCACCCTGCCTGCGGCAGGCTGCCCATGGGAAGCCAAGTGGCACACTGCAGAGGCTCTGTGTAATTAATGTTGTTTCTCTGCATGAAGGTAGCACTTATTCCCTGATTGATATCTGCGCTGATAAATATATAGATAAATAATAGTTCCGGCAACAACTGGAGGAAAAAAGATTTGAGTGGAATCACAGAATGGCTTGGGTTGGGAGGGACCTTAAAGCCCACCCAGTCCCACCCCGTGCCATGGGCAGGGCTGCCACCCCCCAGCTCAGCTGCCCAGGGCCCCATCCAACCTGGCCTTGAGCGCCTCCAGGGATGGGGCACCGCAGCTTCTCTGGGCAGCTGTGCCAGCTCCTCACCACCTCTGAGTAAAGCATTTCTTCCTCATGTTTAATCTGAACCCACCTTCTTGTAGTTTAAAGGCATTATCCCTTGTCCTATCACTACACTCCCTGACAAAAGCTCCCTCCCCGTCTTTCCTGGAGGCCTCTTGATGAAGATTCCTTTAAGGTCTCCCCAGAGCAACCCCAAATCCTTCAGTCTTAAACAAACAAACAACAACAACAAAAAACACCAGGATGTTTTGCTCCCTGACTGAATGCGGGTCTGAAACCCACAGCCACCCTCTGTCCCATGACCCCAGGGAGGCACCTTCGTGATGTCCCACAGGCCCTGGCTGGAGCTGGGGAAGGGTCTGCGGCCTGGGGGGCACCAGGCTGGGCAGTGCCTGCTGCTTCAGGACAGGGAGGGGAGAGGAGCTGCTGGCAGCCACCCTGCTTCCTGTGGGCTGCGAACTTGTGCAGGATTTTTGTGTCTCTGTGTGTTGTTCAGTGAGCAGATTTAATGGATGAGTTCTGCTATCGGTTACAACTCCTGGAGCCCCCCGAACAGTTTCCTGTATACGGGAGTGAAAAAGGGAAAAGTAAAAACGCCTCTGGGGAAAATAAGGGGTTGGGAAACAGCTCGAAATGTGAGCGCAGGATTGCCAAACCCACACGTTCAAAAAGCATGAATCAGATCTCCAGGAATCACAAGACTGGTGGTCTAAATTTCAACTATGAAATCTGGGCAATTTCTGAAGGGTATTTCCCTCCTTGTTTTCAGTGCTCTGGGATTAGCTGGCGGCAAGGCTCACAGGAACCCATTCTCCCTGGCACCAGATGCTTGTCCCCACCTCCCAGTGCCCCCAGCCTGCATGGCCGCCCCGCTCCCCGTCCCTGCTCCTCCTCCTGCCACCCTGCCTGCGGGCGGGCTGAGTGCTGGTAGATGGGTGGTGAGGAACTGGGGTCTCTATTTTAGACCCATGGAGCTCAATGAGACAGAGCCATCTCTTGGAGTCATTCAAACACTTCCACAGGCTGGGCTGTACCACCAAAGCAGCACTCCTTGAGGTACGAATAGCTGCTAACGTTTTGGAAGGGCACGAATGACCAGAGATTGTGCTGGGAAGCCAAACTTTTTGGCCAAATGTTCCATCATGCCCCAGCCATCCCTTCCCCTCTCCAGAAAACCCACCGTAATCACACGTTTAGTCTGTCCTGCTGTTTTCTGCTCTTGTGAGAGCACGCCATATTTTGTCTGGGAGAACACATTAACACCGCTTTCCCGAAAGTCACCCTGAAAAAAACTAACCAGCAAAGGAACACTGCGGCAAACTCCTCAGGTGCTAGGCGGAAATCTCCCCATCTGCTGGAGCCCAAACCCCCAGGTGGCAAGCAGCTCCCACCCACACCTCCAAATATGGCCATGCTGCCAGGAGGCAGCAGCTTCCTCCCTCTGCTGCCTCATTTGAGGGCCTCCAGATCTATCGCTGATCTAAACTGCTGTTGCCCAACTCAGCCTTGCAGAGTCAGCTTTGCTGCAAGTCCTTTCTTGTCCGCCCCTCTGAAGTCCCTCAGCCACTGCCAGCTCTGTGGTTGGTCCTCACAGGTTCTCTGGTCACACCTCAACTGCTCAGCTCCAGCTGTCCCCACCGCAGGACAGACACGGTGACCTCTTGGGACACAACTCCCTGTGCAGCACCATGTGACCTTCTTCCCAAGTCAACGCATGGCAGTGTTACCTCCCAGTGCTGCACCAATGTGTTTTCCTTCAGCCACTCTCACCCTGCGGTGTTGCTCCCCTGTCACTCATGTCCCAGCTCACAGTTACACGAGCAACCCCAGAGGGCTTCATTGGTGAAAACCGTGGGGAAATCCCCATCTGTGTGGCTCCTCCCGAGCTCCCCAGGCAGGCAAATTACTCGTCACTGAGAGAGCATTCTGCAGCTAGAAGGAATTGCATGCAAATGGGCAGAGCAGCCACAGAGTTCCAGCTCTCCCAGCCCTGCAGAGACTGTCTGCAGCCGCTGTGCACCTGCTCCACTGAAGGGTGGAGCTGCCGTGGGTAAAACCTCACTGGGCTTTCTCCATCAAAGCTGAGCAGTGTGCTGTGCTTCGAAGCATTTGTAGAGCCGCCCATGGAAGAGGAATGTGGGTGACTTCCAAGCCGGTGGGCAGAGACAACAACCAGTGGGCAGTGAAACCGCTAACACCTCACAGCAGTGGTAGCTGTTGCAATGGCAGCTGATGAGCTGGTTGGCTTCTAGGGCAGGGATGACTCAAAGCTGGTTGATGTTACCTGTGAGCTGTTGTGCTGGACTCACCAGGGCCTAATGCAGCAATGTCTGCTTCCTGTGCTGGGTGAAAGGGAGAAGATGCCTCGGTCTCTATTGATGAGTTGAGTTAATCCATTCTTGCCCTAGGCTGGAAGTCATGCCAATAGCACCACACACTCCCTGCCGCTGCACAACAAACTGGTGTGGGAGTATCGTGGCCTGGAGGACTAAGCATATTAGCCTGTCCTGTAACTGAAAGTCTGCACCAAAGAAGAGGAGAGAACAGTGCATGCATACACAGCCAGCGGCACCTCGTAAACATGCCCACTTGCCTCGTTAGAGGCCCTTGATCTGGTAGATGGTCTCATTTGCCAATACGAATACACAGCTCTGCTTCCACACTCACTAGCAGGAGACACACCGTGTGTGGAGCACAGAAAAGCATGCACCGTGAGCCCAGAGCATGCAAAGATCCATGGAAATGTGCGCAGCCACAGCCCTGTGGGGGGCAGCCCCAGCCACACCCAGAGAAGCTCCAGCTCTCCTCCTCCCAGTCCCTCAATTACCACGCCTACCTGAGGGGAGAGAGGCCAGCAGAGCCCTTTTCAGTGCTCACTGGGCTCATGCTCTGTATCTCAGCCTGCACTCTTGGTTGGATCGAGGTGATGAAACCTTTGGCTTCAGTGTAGTGTCCCCAGAGAGGGAATTTTATCTTTCTCTTCATGCTCAATCCATAGCTGGCCATTGTGGCCTTCTGCTGCTTTCTACCACAGAGCAGCCCATGTAAGACTTGCTTTTCTGGCAGACCTGCCAGCACCACACATAGCCTCCTGGGCACTGGGCATGGCATTGGCTCCAGGGATGAGGGCTGCCTCTCTCCATGGCAAAGCCATCCCCACCTGTCCAGTTCCTGGATACAGATTTCTTCTTGCTGCTGCCTGCACTCTAGCTGGTGAGCTGTTCCCCTCACCCCTTGCACACTTCTCCCAAATGCTTCTTCCCCTGGAGTTGCCCACCCACAGTGGGCATTTTGGCACTCAGAACATCAGTCTATGAGTGGAGAGTGAATAATTTTACTCATCTCAAGCTCTCCATCAAGTTCTTCAGTGCGTGCAGGCTCTGGAAGAGCTTTTTATGTGAAGCACTGCCTGTCTGGTTTTGCTACGCGTGCCATCAGCCTCTCCTCCTTTGAAGGACGGGGATTTCCCACCCTCCACCGCTAACCTCCACAGCACAGGGCCGCTTTGGTCTAGGCCAGATGGCCTTGGAGGAGATGGCTCTGTTCTTCATTTCTGAATACTGCTGACTCTTCAAAAGATTGGGTTTGCTGCTCGCTCCTTGGCTTTGGAGCTGCAGCCCTTACCCAGCTAAATTCAGCTGGGGGAATTCCACCTGTAAGACGTGCAAGTAAGGGCAAAGACATCCTCTGCTTTGTCCCTGTCAAGTTTCTGCTCCCCAAGGCCTTGCTTTCTCTGCTGGTAGTTCCTACATGCAGCAGCAAGTCTGCTCCCCATGTGTTTCGCTGCAGCAGAAATGCCCACACATTTTTTCCATTGTGAACCTGGCTACATCCCTGCCAGCTCATGCAACAGGCTATTGTTAAGTAATTGTTTGAGTCATCAGCCGAGCCCACACCCAAGCAGGCTCTTTAGATTTGACACATGGAGGATTCACTACTGTTGGTGTGGCTCTAGGGAACTGTCTCCTGCCTTGGCCAGGACAGGGACAGCCAGTGCCCGGAGATCTTCCATTCCCATAGCCCTCCCTTGGTCTCAACTTCCAGCTACCACCAAGCCTTTTCTCAAGAACAGAGGCTTAATGCAATGCAGAAAAGCTGCTGGATTGTCCCATGTGAGACCTTTTTCCTCTTTTCCACTGGTACCTTGTCTTTGCTTCCCGATGTTGCTATCATCTATCAGAGATCTCTCATGCCATCCCTGTCCCCACTGTCATTACCATGTAGCACTGAGCTAATATCAGAGCTGCTTCCCCAGCCAGTGTCAGTGCCTCCTACTGAACCCCGTGTGACGTGTGGGATTTGTAGTCCAATTCAAGTTTGGCACAGTTGCTGCTCCCCAACTCCAGCAATCAGGAGTGGAGAAGTGCATGCCGGGGCCCTGCTTTCTCAGGTGGTCATTCTGGCTGACACCACCCATTTTACCGCCTCTTTACATACACAGACAAAGTGCTCGGCACATTTTCAGAAGAGGGAAGATTAAAAACCCAACCAAGAAAAAGAAAAGAAACAAAAACAGAAAAAACCCAAAGTGAATTACTAAAGTTTATAAGGCTAATACTTTATAGGGCTAGTATGCACAGGCCTGAGGCCTTCCAGATAATATAATCTAATACTTGGAGATCCCCTGATGAAAGGCACTATATATGCAAAGTGCTTTATAAACATTAATTAGTTAATGTTGAAAATTTTGCCCGGGGCAGAAAAAGAGTAAAAAAATACCAAAAATCCCCCTTCTCTCCCTCCCTCTAGTCCCTAACTATTCAAAGTTAATGATTCTCTGTGTGCGAACTTAGAGCACATTTTAATTTCTGTTTACTTCTGGGGAGATGGAAGCACTTTTGTACACTTTGTGTTTCTGCAAGCACTGCTAACGTGGTTGCTTCCCATATCTTCTGATTTAAGCTTTGTGGATCAAGACACCTCAGCACCTACAGCACAATCTTGACCACAGTGTTTGTAATAAAACTGCCCAAGCTCTGCCATCAGTTTCAGCTCATCCCTTTCATTCTGTAATCACCACCCAACCAGACTCTGTGTGAACGTCCTTCTGACAGTAGCTTCACATTAGGCCACTTCCCCAAACCTTGGATACTCAAGTGCAGGGCAGCTTCATCGTCATCACACCACTCATGTATGCACACAGGGCAAGAGGCAAAGCAATAAACTTGTTAGTTTTTGCAAAAGAAGGGAAATGAGGGGATCTGAAGGGGAAAATTGCCTGTTGCGTGCAGGATGCATTTTTTACGATAAAGGTGGTGAGGCACTGGGACAGGTTGCCCAGGGAGGTGGTGGATACCCTGTCCCTGGAGACACACAAAGTCGGGCTGTATGGGGCTCTGAGCAACCTGGTGGAGCTGTAGGTGTCCCTGTTCGTTGCAGGGCAATTGGACCAGATGACCTCTACGGGTCCCTTCCAACTCAAACAATTCTATGATTCTATGAGGCTGTATTTCAAAGTAGCTCATGTAAAAATGTTCATGTTAAAAGTTGCACTTTTAATGATGTTTCCAGTAAGAAGAATGTTTAATGATCCTTGTTGGAGAAGCATTTAGCTTCTAGATAACACCTTTGGAAGTGTTCAAAGTTGGTTGGATGGGGCTCTGAGCAACCTGATCTAGTGAAGGTTGCCCCTGCCCATGGCAATGGGTTTGGACTAGGTGATATTTAAGGTTCCTTCAGACCCCACTGGGAGTTTTAGGCCCACTTGGGTGAACACACTTATGTGAGTTGGCACCAAGGGATGAGACCCTTCGTGAGGTGTCACCACTTCCCTCAGCCTGAGACGTGGTAACTCAGATGAGCAAACTCCTGATGTGAGGCAGTGCAAATAACCCCTGGCAGTGCATCCATTCCTGAGGAGTGGTGAGAGCTGACTTCAAAACACGCGTCCCCGGCACAGAAGCAGGCATTGAGCCAGGGCAGCACCTGCAGCAGAGCTTGGCCCTGCCCAAACTCGGCTGGGAAATGAGAAAGAAATGCCGTAACAGTGGTGCTGCCCTGCCCCTCACTGTGCCTGGGCTGTGACAGCCACCAAAGCACAGCTGGTTGAAGTAGACAGGGCAAGGAGGCCAGCTTCAGCCAGCTTGGCCACCATGAGCCCCTGTCACCCTGCTCCTTCCTGTGAGCTGTCACTCTCCCTTGCTCACACACTGCTTCTGCTCTTAATTACAATTACAAAGGACTGCTGGCTTTGTAGCGCAAGTATGATGAGGCCCTCACCCGCAGAGACTTGTGGGCAGGAGGTGAGGTAGTGGCTAGCTGAGCCGGAGGAGGGGAGGTCCTGGGCATGAGGGAGGAGGACATCTGAGGATGGCCTCAGACCTTGGTGGCAGGCTCCTTTCCACTGCCACAAATATGGTGGCATACAATGCAGGGACCTGTGGAGCTGCTGGAGGGCTCTGACAGAAACAGGGGAAGCTGAGCTCCTGCACGTCTCCTACCAATAACAACCCCTCAAGGGCTAGTGTTCCCAGGGCTTCCCAGTGCTAGGGCCCAGCTTCCCTCCTTTAGAGAAAAGGTGAGATATCAAACGTTAAGGCTTTGAGAAGCATTTGGATAATGCTTTCAGATATTGCTCTTAGGTTGCCCTGTGTGGAGTCAGGGGTTGGACTTGATGATCCTTATGGGTCCCTTCCCATTCGGGATATAGAATCAGAGAATCAAAGAATGGTTTGAGTTGGAAATGACAATTAAGACTGGCTAGTTCCAATGCCCCTGCTATAGGCAGGGACACCTCACTCTAGACCAGGTTGCTCAAAGCCCCATCCAGCCTGGCCTTGGATGCTTCCAGGGAGGAGGATATATTAGCATCATATTCTATGATGCTATGATCCTCATGGGTCCCTTCCAACTCAGGATATTCTATAATTCTGGTTTGAGCAGCATTGCGCTCAGCAGGTACAATGACTGAGCCACAAATCCCTTGTGTCTCTTCAGTCTTAAAGAGAAGCTCTGTTTCTGTCAATGACAGTTATCAATGAAGCCTTCAAAGAATCAAAGACTGCATAACTTTGCCCTTGTCCAGTCCAACTGCTACCACCTCTGGGCATGTAGCCATCCATCCAAACCCATCCAAGCATCCGTGGCACTGAGTCTTCTCAGGGGGGTTTGTCGATACAGGAATGTGAGATCAAGCTCGCAAAGAGCAATCACTTACACACGTATCTACTTCAGATGTACCTGAATGGGCTACACTGTTCTTTCATCTCCTGCAGTTAAGGATGTTTAATTTTAATCCCATGTCAAAGGGGAGAAAAAAAACCTGTACTGAAGTTCTGATAAATAAACCATGCCACCAAATGCTCAGATCAGCACATACTTGCTGGAAGCAGTGCAGAAAAGCTGCCTTCCAGCACTGCAGGCTGTTAAAACACCCCTTCAAATAGATGCTATTGTAAGCCGGTCGTACACCAGTGCTGTTGTATTGACTTCAGATCATAAAGCTTTTGCCATTCTGAGTGCATACAATGCTGAGGAAGAAGAAAAACGTGAAACATTTAGTAGTTGTTGATGTTCAGCTTGAGGACCTGTGAAGAGCTGTGGTTTTCAGGAGCCATTCAGCATCTGCTCTCACAGTCTGACTGCTCCGAGGTGCTTCGTGCTGGGCACCCACCAAGTCAGCCACCGACATCACAAGGCTGCCTGCAAAACCACGATCGGAGATGGAGATGGGGCAAACTGTCTGCCCTGCTGCTGCTGAAGTTATCAATTTCTACCTCTTCTGCTTTCAAATTACTTTGCAGCGTTATCTGCTCTCCAGGAGAAAACTGGAAGTTTCAAAAGCGAGGGAAGTCATTCACAGTGCAACGGGTGACAACCTGATTTTCCTGATTTCCGGAGTACTTGGACCCTCCTCAGGCTCCCACGACAGCAGCGAGATGCTGCACCTCAGCCAGGTGCTGCCAATGTTACCAAAGCCGCCAGTCTGTGCCGCAGCAGTGTGTTTGCAATATGTATAAGGACCAAAGCTGTTTACCACCCACTGATGAGCTTTTATGTGTAAAACGTCCCTTTCCCTCTTGAGTGCTGAAGCAGACACAGGTTTGTTGCTTTGATAGTAATATGAAAAAGCTTAACTTTGCTTCAGGATATTTGTAACCAAAACATGTGGAATTATTACGCCATAAAGTCTGCTTCGCTGGGTTTTGCTGATATAAAAAGGTTAAAAAAGAATTAAAAGAAATAAAAAAAATAAGGGAAGAAAAAGAAAGTTAATACAATAAATAAAAAAAGATGGATGGGTACACTGAACACAGTTTGGATCTACGCACTATATTGTCCCGGCAATGCCACCAATTCAATTTAAATCCTAAGGAAACAGCTAATGCTATTGAAGCACTGCAAATTAACAGCAGAATGTACATCACCTCTCCAAGACAACGAGCACATCAAACACCTCCGCTGCTCTGCACGCAGACGGAGCAGGGGAAAAGCAGCATAAAAGTGAAATGGTTTCTCTTCCCCTGCCACGCTGAAGGCAAGTGCCAACTCTTGCTGTTGTAAACTGTAGGGCAAGGCCGTGTGAGGAGTTCTGGAAAGAAAACGAATACCACATAGCAGGCAGGCAGAATGAGACAGAGGTATTTTTAATTGATGCTAGACGAACGTAAATACTTGAAGCTGGCGTTAAGCAGCGCAGCCCTTTTTCTCCCCATGCCAGGTACCCATTTATCCGGGCTCATAACCAAAGGCCAACATGACATCAGAAGCCCTGTGGTGTTTTGCCTTTGGGCAATAGCCGGTAAAACTGGTTTCATCTGGCAGATGAGAGTGTGAGCTGAGGTAATTGGTGTGTTCTTTTCTGCCTCAGATTCCTTATCTCATCCTGAATATTCCCATAGCCTCCCTTTTTCCAGCCCTTTTGTTTCTCAACAAAAAAAATATTTACATTGAAATAAACATTGAGAGCCTCCAGATCGCATCAGGGCAGACACAGGTGTTGGCAGCCCCAGGAGCAATGAGCAGCGCAATGGCAACCACGGAAGAGGAGAGCTGGAAGCAGGGCTCTTTCTGGTGGGACGTCATACGGAGCAGAAGGGGTTTGGACAGACACCATTTGACAAAGGAGCATAACTCAAAAAACACCTGCCACTCCATTTTTCTTTCACTCCAGAGATCTGTTTGGATTACTTTCCTATATTGTTTCACAACTGAGGGATAAAACTCATCTGAATACGATGGCAGTGTCATGAGGGAGTCTTTCTGTCTACAACCCAAGGCTGGAAACAGCCATGGCTGCCTGTTTCTGGGGCTGCAGGAGCAGTGTTTGCCATGCAGCCAGCATGAGTTGTGCAGGTGTTGAGTGGGCTTCCTGCAAGCATCCCCACATCAGCCCTTGCTGAGGAGAGCACTCACAGAACAAAGTCTGCTCATATGAAAATGGCAGTGAACACATAGTATGGATTTTGTTAGATGGGCTCTGTGAGTGAGGAGCATCGCCTGCTGTTTCTTTTAATTTGGGAAGGCCACAGCACGTCCATAGAATGCACAGCATGGGGCAGCACCACCACCAGACAACATGGGAGTGTGCCACGTAGATCGGTGGGACAAACGCTTCTAGCTCACCAGGAACAAGTGGTCATCTAAGAGCTGCCCCGGGAAATGAGTTGAAAGGGAAAAAAAGATTTTTTCCTTCTTTCCAAAAGTACTACTGATAGATAAATATGTAGCGCAAGGACTGCATGTGATGCCCATCAAAGAAAGACTTGCCAGAGGTGAAGTCCCTGCTCTGACATGCTGGATCTGTAACCTAAGGAAGAGTGCCTTGCTTTCCAAAACCCCTGCCCTTTCTAACCACACATCCAGCTGAAGCTGCAGGGCACTGGAAGCATGGAGAAGCCTGGGAAGTCTGGCCATGTACAAATCCAGAAAATTAGTTTTAGCCTCTCCTATTGGAACATTTTTGATGTTTTTCCCCAGCTCCTATGGAAATCACACAGAGGTTTCCCACTGTAGCTGAGCTGGATCCCAAGTCTGTCAACCCTGAAGAAGAAAAAAGATCCCAAGTCTGTCAACCCTGAGAAGAAAAAGCTGAAGATGATAGAAAAGGGAGACTTTAACTTGCCGAGCAAGGCTAAAACACAAATCTAGTGGTTATGTTAAACAGTCCAAATGAAAATTATCCAAATGTACAGGATTATAGGAGAAGAAAGAAAATAGACAACTAGAAGGAGATGATGAAAAATGGGTTAAGGGAGGAGGAAGATATAAAAGGTGGGAAAGTGAATGGGAAAATCCAGTCTGGGATCGAGGAGAGTCTGAAGAAGATGTGAAAAGAGGAGAGAAGTAGAAGAAAATTGGTGTGAAAATGTGGCAGAAACGCAGAAGCTCCTGGGGTTGGGGATAGAGGGGATGGACTCGGACTTTGACATCAGGGTCTGAGCCCCATCAGCGATTCAAAGAGACTCCCCCAGGGGAGCCGAGCAACTCTCTGAGCTGTTTATGCCCTCTCGATAGAAAGAGACAGTTGTAATGGGGAGGGGAAAGGTCGTTGGGCGTCCCTTTGTCCTACCCACTGGACATGTCCCAGGGACTGAGCCCAGGAGGATGCTGTAGGATCCTCTGTTTTTTTCTGAGGAACTCTGTGGCTTCCTGCTGGACTTCACAAAGCACGGCAGTCAGGGCAGGCCCAAGTGGCTCCTTCATCGCATCCCCCTTGCCCCAACACACTCCTCTCCTCTTTTAATACCTGCGAGTAGGGGTATCCATGTTCCAGGGGCTGCAGAACTGATACAGTGTGCCACTGCTGCACTCCTGAATACCCATGTATTCATCTGGCAGAAAGCAGCTTGAGAAGTTCCTGAGCCAACCCAAGAGGTCCCGTGGACCCAAACTATCACAACCAGGCACACAATGGGCCTCAGTCACCAGGTTCTGAACAAGGTCCATGAGTATGAAGTTAGGAACGTGGTGTTGGCCTCTCCTCCTCTTGCTGCCCTCTCTCCTCTGCCTAGGGTCAGTTGGCCTTCCTGCTTGGCCATGGCCTACATGGCAAATAGCTCTCTTCCCTCCCAGTGACCTTTACCTGGGCTGGAATGCCCGCCGGCCACAGCAGCTTCAGGGACTGGAGGAGACAACTGCCTCATGTTCCAGAAGCATGTTTTGGCCTTCTCAGAATGACAAAATGAGGCAGCTGTCCACTGTGGGCAATTTAGCCTAATGTGATACTGAATTTGTCTGTTTAATACACCCAGATGTTCCAGCAGTGAGTGCATTACAAAATTCTTCAATAAATAATGGAGATGGGAATAATTTTTTGTTGTTTTCTTTTTTAATGAAAATGGCAAAAACAGTAATTTGCTACTGTACATCTGCATCAGTTATTTAACGTGACATCTTGCTGTAGTAATAATCCATCAGCATCCAGCATTACATATGGATTCATAAAAAGGTTTATGCATGCGTTGGTGCATTTGCTGTCTGCCAAACCAATTACATACATTTTACCATAAATTATACATATTGAACTGGGAGCCTGCTGTGTTAATTGCTCACATTTTTATAGGGGAAAATGTGGTCACGGAGCGATTTTTCTTTTTAAACATATTGAGAACAAGGCAGAAGAAGATGCTATGTCTTCAGTTTTCAGAGCTGAGAAATCAATATTTAGCCTGACAGTTTACCATCATTAAAACAAACAAAAAGCTCAGCGAAAACAAACAGTTGGAGAAGCTTCCCTTGGTGTCTTCTCTCCTCACTTTCCTGTAGGCACCCATGTCTTTGCTTGGAAAAGTATGGAAATATATGCACAGTTGTACTGCAGGTGTTACACAGAATTGAAGACTGAACTTCTATGTACCAACACTAAGGGCAGTTTCATTGCCTTCCCATACTGGGGCCCCAGAAAGGACCCATGAGGAGCACTGGGTTGATCTTTCTCAGTGCTCTGCTGCTCACTTGCCCATTCTTCAGGAACAATGCCATGTAATTATGAGCCACAGCTTGGCTGTTCACAGACGTTCTGTGAGTAATGCTTTAAATATAGTTTATTACATCAAGCTCAGCACTGGAACCCAATGGCTTTCAACCCCTGGTAGGACTGAATCCCCATTCAGTTCCCTACTGAAAAAAAATGTAAAAGCGCTCTCTTGGTTGAAAGAAACAACGCAGAGGACAGAATTAAAACTCCAGATAATACCATCAGAGGAGGGCAGAATGAAATGATGTCTCACTTATAAAAGATGTGAGACCATTCTGATGAGTCAGAAACAAACAGCATAGCTTTAGAGAGATAGTTGGAGGGAGAAATGCATTTGTCTCCTCTTTGGATCACTGTAAATGGAAGGAAGCATGGAAGATGTTTTCCTGCTGTTCTTTATTTTTGACATAACACAATATTGTGTTCAGAGAGACTAGAGAACTACAACAGTTACAGTTGCATAAAGGAAGCTGAAAAGTGGACTCATTTTTCCTACACCACTCGCAAGGCTCTGGTTTTATTTATCCCTGTTTAATGAGAGTTCCCTGCTGTCGGTTGGGAGAAGAGCTCTTCCTGCAAAAGAGTAACATCCAAGGCACTTCCCAAAGGAAACTTTTAGTCAGACTCTGCCATGCTCACTTTCTCTCAAAACACAATTAAATTTCAAGGTGAGGGACTGGATAACCACACAGAGTATATTCCTATATTAAGAAAAACAGACATAAATGATGTTTTGGGGGAAAAATAAAAAAAGATCATTATACTGTTTCAATTTTTTTCTGTGAACTTGCTTACAGTCCATTGCACATGTTGAGCGAGAAAGAATGAAGGGAAGGCCAGGTAGGAAACTGATGTTGTAGTTGAAAAACAGAAAGGTATGGGTTTCATGGGTGGACTGTTTGACAGACAAGGAACTGGTTGCAGGATTGTATCCAGAGAGCAGTGGTCAATGTCTCACTGTCCAGATGGAGATCAGCAACAAGTGGTGTCTCTCAGGAGGCAGTACTGAGAGAAGTGCTCTTTAACATCTTCATCAATTACATTGACTGTGGAATCAAGTGCATCCTCAGCAAGCTTGTGGATGACACCAAGCTGTGTGGTGCAGTTGCCACCCAAGGGACAGGATGCCATCCAGAGAGACCTAGACAGGCTTGAGCAGTGGGCTCAGGTGAACCTCATGCTGTTCAACAAATCCAAGTGCAAGGTCTTGCACCTGGGTCGTTGCAACCCCGGCTATCTGTACAGGCTGGGGAATGTAAGGATGGAGCACAGTGCTGCCAAAAAGGACCTGGGGGTACCAGTGGATGGTAAGCTGGACATGGGCCAGCAGTGTGCCCTCACAGCCCAGAAAGCCAACCGTATCCTGGGCTGCATCAAAAGAAGTGTGGTCAGCAGGGTGAGGGAGGTGATCCTGCCCCTCTGCTCTGCACTGGTGAGACTTCACCTGGAGTACTGCATCCAGATGTGGAGTCCTCAGTGCAGGAGAGATGTGATCCTGTTGGAGCACATCCAGAGGAGAGCCACAGAAATGATCCCAGGGATGGAACACCTTCCCTATGACAACAGGCTGAAAGAGCTGGGGCTGTTGGGCCTGGAGAAGAGAGGGCTCCAAGGTCACTCTAAGAGCAGCCTTTCAGTATCTAAAGGGGGACTGTAAGAAAGAAGGGATTGGACTCTTTAGCAGGGTCTGCTGTGATAGAACAAGGGGAGATGGTTTCAAACTAGAAGAGGAGAGATTTAGGCTGGATGTAAGGAAGAACATTTTTACAATAAAGGTGGTGAGGCAATGGAACAGGTTGCTCAGAGAGGCAGTGGATTCCCAATCCCTGGAGATACTCAGGTCAGGCTGAATGGGGCTCTGAGCAACCTGAGGTAGCTGTAGGTGTCCCTGTTTGTTGCAGAGGAGTTGGACTAGGTGACCTTTAAGGGTCCTCTCCAACTCAGACAATTCTATGATTCTATGATTAATGCGTTGATGCTGGAAGAAGGAGGTAATGAGAACACTGTTACAGAACAGGCTTTTTCAGATTGTCATTTCTTTCTTCGCTCAACACTGAGTGGCTGGCCAGGTTTTGTCTTCGTATGCTTCCTCAGTAACAGGTGTAGCTCCTGCTTCTTTAAACAATTGAAGCAGTCAGGAGCATTTTCTCCTCTAAGCACTGTCACTCAAATTACTGCCCTTCTCCCTCTGTGGCTTGCTGTGTGAAAAGTTCATGCTAATCACTTCAACTGATGAACATTTTACTTGCCCTCCTCCTTTGCCATTCCCATGTTTTACCACGAGTAACCATACAAAATATAAACCTAACACCAGAGCTGTCAGTGACTCTAAATGCTTCCTTTATGGTGCTCTTGTTAAACATTGCTGAAGACTTATAGCCACAAGAGGACCCTTCCTTGTTTACACAGCAGTCTTCCTCCCATACCCTGTTTTCAGCCCTGCCCTCACAGCATTCACTCAGTATCTGGGGAAGGCACCATTGAGTGGTGGCTATCAGTTTCTCATGCTGACAAGCCACCACAACAGTTCTGCAGGGCACCTAACAGGCCCACACTGGCTGAGACTGCTGCAATAAAAGTAAAGCCAGGCCAAGTATCGAGGAGAGGTAAGTACCCTAATTTTTAATGACATCTTATATTGCAGCTGCTGTCAGGCCAGTGAGAACAGCAAACAAGCAACATGGATGTGGCTAAATCTCTGAAGTTAGAGAATACACAGCAACAGAAGTATGCATAAAATGAAGGCATGCTGCCTGAGAGATGCTGGCAAAAGACTAAGATAAAGAGTGACATTTACTACTAACATGTGCAGAAACACCATTCTTTTTATCTCCTACTATATTACAGCCCTGTATTATGTCTCTGGCATATCTCATGGAGTAAGTTAGAAATAGATCCATCCATATATATTGGGCAATAAGAAAGAAGCATTTTTCCTAAACATTTTGAGAAACACCTTTTTTTCCTACCAAAACAAAGTATATCCTACTCGACTGATTTATTACCTTTGCCTTGAGCTTAATGGATTTATTAACATTAAGCAGGTAAAGACTTAAATCTGAAATAGATCTGGAGTTGTAGATCAGATGGATTTGTGTTGCTGTTCAGTGGAAAAACAGAAACGCTCTGTTAAATTTCAGCAAAAAGACAGTTGTGCTCAGAGGCATCAGTGAGAGGAAGGAGCGACCACCAGTGCTGGTCACTGGGGATGGCTGTCCCATCCGGCATGGAGATCTCACTGCCGGGCTGGTGAGCAAGGCAGTGCCACGGGTTTGAGCTCACAGAGAATCTCAGACTCATTAAGGTTGGAAAGTCCAATAAGATCAGCTAGTCCAACCATCAGCCTATGCCTGTATCTGCTCTAGGCCATGTCACTCGATGCCACATCCACCCTTTTCTTGAAAACCTCCAGGGAGCAGAATTGTCGAATCATTAAGGTTAGAAAGACCAACCTGCTTCCAGGTCATTCCCATCAGCACAGCGTTCATTCACTCTCCAAAGAGCAACGCAAGGATTGTTCCTTCCAAGAAAGGGGAAGATTGATCAGAAATGAACTTGAATGCATGCAACATGTTAAACCACCAAGTTCCGTGCACTGTGTTTGATTTTTCTTCACCATTGCTCCGTTGTGCTCCCTCGCTGGATTTCAAAGCACTCAAAGCGCTCTGCTCTGTGCTATCTGGTTTCAGGCAAGCAGCGTGGCAGTGTGCCTGAGCTGAGAAAATATGCTTGAAGTCTGCATTCACAGGCAGCTTCAGCATCCTAAGGAAAACGCTTTGTTTTTGTAGCCTGAAAGTATGTCACAAACATGAATAGAATTATACGCTCACTCTCCCTTGCCCTCAATCCTCTTCACCTTAGGAAAAAATTATACGCTTCCAATTACAGGGCCAGTTAAAATCAATACAAAGGTGGGAGAAAACAGATCATTTTTCTTATGGAAGTAACTGTTTTCATTAATTTTTCATTAGTCCTGCTTTTGTTGTGCTATCCATCACTGAAGGAGCTGGTATGCAGTAGATTACATTTAGGTTATCTTACATGCTTCCAGGATTTAGTAGATATTGCCTGATAAAGCTGCAAGCTCTATGGCTTTAACTTACATCTATCAATAATGCATCAGAAGAGAATTTTTCTGCACGCAGCTGTCCCTGAGCCAAGCGGCTTTCTCCTGGAATAGCTGCACTGGTTACAGCTGACATGCTGCTGCAGTTTCCAAACCTCTCGTCTAAAGGCTACAACTGCGAGATGAGCAGATGTGCCAGGAGAGAGATCATCTGGGAGGGTTTAGCTCTGCTTTCCTGGTGCTGCAATTGAGATTTTGGAGCTCCTCAAGCCAGGAGCCCGCTGTGCCCTGCTGCATGACAGCAACTTCAGCTGACGGCCTTCCTGCCATCGTGGTGCATTTTGGGGTTTGGCTGTGATAATTCTATCAACAACCAAATCTCTTTCACAAAATACACCAGGGTATTCTGTTGCTGTTTTTTTTCCCCTTTGTAATGCCCAAGTTCTGTGGTAAGAAACTTCAGCCCAGCTGAGAAGGGCTTAGGGGTCCTGGTTGATGAAAAACCTAGCATGAGCCAGCAGTGTGTCCCTGCAGCCCAGAAAACCAATGGTATCCTGGCTTCCATCAGAAGAGGGGTGGCCAGCAGGGTGAG
Source organism: Numida meleagris (assembly GCF_002078875.1). Taxonomy (NCBI): domain Eukaryota; kingdom Metazoa; phylum Chordata; class Aves; order Galliformes; family Numididae; genus Numida; species Numida meleagris. The sequence goes on from NC_034410.1 coordinate 102,899,569, forward strand.
GGAGGGGACTGTCTCCCTCTGCTCTGCCCTCGTGAGGCCCCAGCTGGGGTACTGCATCTAGGTCTGGGGCCCTCAACGCTGGAAAGGCGTGGAGCTGTTGGAGAGGGACCAGAGGTGGGCCATGAAGACGACCCAAGGGTTGGAGCACCTCTCCTATGAAGGCAGGCTGAGGGAACTGGGCTTGTTCAGGCTGGAGAAGAGAAGGCTGCAGGGAGACCTCACTGCAGCCTTCCAGTATTTAAAGGGGGTTTATAAACATGAGGGAAATCAACTTTTTATGCAGATGGATAACGATAGGACAAGTGGGAATCGTTTAAGTAAAGGAGGGGAGATTTAGATTAGATGTTGGGGGAATTTTTTTTTACTGAGAGAGTGGTGAGGTACTGGAATATGCTGATCAGAGAGGCTATGGATGACTCATCCCTGGAGGGTTCAAGGTTGGCTGGGGCCCTGCGCAGTCTGATCTAGTACTTGATCTCGTGGTTGGCAATCCTGCCTGCAGCAGAGGGGTTGGAACTTGATGATCCTTGAGGTCCTTCCAACCCAAGCCATTCTATGATTCTGTGAACTGAAACAACACAAAAAGAAGACTGCAGTCACTCCTGAAGAGCTGAGCCAGAGGAAGGAGATGGAGACATAAGAAGAGCCCACTTAAAGCAGGAAATGTGAGCGGGATTTTCATGGAATCACAGAACGGTTACTCTTGAGCTGCCTACCCCCAAACAGAAGAAAATGAATCTTCCTGAACTGAAGAAAGAAATGAGGGAAATGCACTGCTACTTTTAGTTATTATCTGGCAATCCATGTTTTCAGTGCAAGCCTTCCAGATCTTGAGAGGCCAGGCTCTTCTCAGTGGTGTGTAGTGAGAGAACAAGGAGCAATGGCCTAAAACTTGAACATAGGAAGTTCCAAACAAACATGTAGAAGAACTTGTTTACGGTAAGGGTGATGGAGCACTGGAACAGGTTGCCCAGAGAGGTTGTGGAGTCTCCTTCTATTATTCAAAACTTGTCTTGACACCTACCCGTGTGACCTGTTGTGGGGAACCTTCTTTAGCAAGGGGTTGGACTCCATGATCTCTTGAGGTCCCTTCCAACCCCTGTGATTCTGTGATTCTGTGACTCTGTGATTTGTTCAGAAGCAGTAAGGATTAGTGAAATCACTGCTGCTGATCTGAAAAACTCCATTTGAGTTGGTTTGTCCTTTGTGCTTCTACCGATTCTGATTCTTGGGGGGCTAAACAAGGGAAGCACTGAACACCCACCTGCATCCTTGCTAAGCCCCTAGTTTGAGCTGAGCCAAAGCGTATGTGGTATGGGACTTCAGGGGACTTCAGCAAATGTAGTTTTTTCTTAATGCCAATGCCCAAAGGGAGCTCCATGCTTATCACATCACCACCCTGTCCTGCAGGGAGGACTCAGATTCAACCAGGCTTCCATTGACTGCCCATGGGAAATACGATAGCTTTTAAAGACAATACTCAGCAGAGGGAATGGTCCAGTACAACACTACGGCTGATTGCTGTGCTATGCCTCTTTTGTGGGGCAAGCTCACCATTAATATAGAAGGTAGAAGATGGGATCTAGCCCACAGAATCTGATATCAGTTGTATAATAATGTACTGTATTTTAGAGGCACAGGACTCCATAATATAGTAAGCCCTCATCCAACAGGTGGAAAGAAAAAATACAGATTCAAGGAAAAAGGTCTTTCCCCATCTACCAGAAGGACACCCCAGTTTGGGAGCTCACTCCCATACACACAGAGGATGCTTTGGGGGTTTGGCATCAGTGTTCTCCTCCAGCATGGACATTAGCATCCAGTTACCAGCTATCAGCACTAACTCAGCTTAAAGGGCATGTATGTTTGTGCTATGTGCTTGCATTTTTTTCTTTTTTCTTTTTTGGAAGAAATGTGACTTTAAGCAATGAGACTTTAGCACTTTTAATCTCAAATAGAGGATCCCAAGTGCCAAGTCAGTTTTGAGGTCTTCAGTAACCAGGTCAATGAGGCGGCAGCCAAAGCCAACACCAGGACCTGATGCAACATATTGATTTTTGGTGGTGGTGATGCCTCTGGACCCTCAAGAAATAATAAACCACTCAAACTCAAGTCTGAGAAAAAGCAACCGGTCTACAGGCCCTGAGGCTGTCTTGGTTTCATTTCCACTGTAAATAAACTTCAGGCAGCGGGAATGCCTACATACAAATACCAGTTGTCTCTAGAAATAATTCATAATATAGAACTCTGCAGTCAAGAAATGACAGATGGAAATAAATGTTTTTATTTCTCTGAAAAAAACAGCCCAGTGGTCAAAAAAAATGCTTTCCTTCCCCCCCTAAAATCAAGTTTTCCTCCCTAAAGTCCCCAAAAAGGTGAACATTACAGAAAAATGCACATGACAGTTCATTTAGTTGATGGCAAAGCCCCTGTAAATCAGTCTATCAATCAATTTTTAAAGGCTGCTCTAAAAAATTATGCTCGTGAACAAGATGTTTCTCTTCCACTTGAAATCAGGGCCTGTTGCGCAGAAAGTAAAATAACTGAATGGGTGGCTCATTTATCAGAGGGAACTGAACCCTGAGTCGATGGAGTCCAGTGTTCACACTACAGAAAGAGATGACAACGGCACAGCTCCTCCATGAGAAGGGATGGAAGTGGCATCTACATTCGCTGCATGCCCACAGCAGTTCTCCAACCACTGCTTGGCCAAGCTGCTCAGCTACAACGCCGGCAGCAGCAGCTCACTGCACCGCTTCCTCTTGTTGAATGCAGCACCACTGACAATGCAATATTTTTAATAAAAAGTCAGATAAATTTAAACTATTGTACATGTCAAAACTACTGACCTCTGGGAAAGAGCTGACTGTAGTCTGGTTCTTTTTTTCCCCTCCCTTACTGGAGATATTGCTCATTTGTCTGCTGATCCCTTTTTCTAAAGAACATTTTAAAACATGCAGTGATAAGCCTCGGCTGTACCCAGGACCAACCTCACTGCCTCTCTGAGTCCAGCTCACTGCTGTGGAGTGTTTGCTGTGAGTCTGGCTGTGTTTACTTACGACCTCTGACTCCGTGGCCACACCGTAATCACAGTGACATTCATGTCCAGGGTCACAGGGTGATTTATGGCTCCATTAGCAATGCATGCGGCCTTGCTGGGAGGCCACCCCGCCAGCCAGGGGCCACATGGAGCACAGAGGTGGCCTTGGTGCTGTCAACTTGAACAGGTATGGATCAAGAAAGCACAACTGCTGGCTGCTTTGGGAACAAGGCAACAAGAAGCACAGATGGTAAAAAGTGGGGTGAACATCAAGTGGGTGCCTCTTATGCCTGTGTCTCCCATGCAAGGCACCGCGAGGCCAATTTTGGGGCTGACCTTGCTCCCAGGCCTACTGCCCCTCCAGCCTGCGCCAGAGCCCAGGCCTATACTTGTGCATGGGGGCTGGCAGGGCTGAATCAGGGAGCACCTCTGGGTTCAACAGATGCAAACATGTCCTCAGGTGCATGCAGGGATGCAGCTGGGGAGCAGGAAGGATTTCTGCAGCAAACTGTCCCCAGAACAGCACATCACCTCATGCCAGTACTGGGTGGTGTGTTGTCAGCCCACAGGACTGGCTTCAGGTCAACACTGCTAACTTCCAGAACTCTGAAGAGCTGTTAAAAGTATTTATTTCCCAGCGATTTTTTATTTTTTTAAACTTTTCTATGCAGACTAACAACCAAATTTTGGGTAGGAAGAGCAAGCATTTATTTGGTAAGAGGACTACTTGCTGCTGATTGAAAACAAGCACTTTCAATGAGGCAGCTATTTCAGTACTGTGAGTAGACAGATCAGCATCACATTGAAGACCCAGTAACCTGCTAATGAATCTTCATTTACGGAGCCTCCCCTCCCACCCATTTCCACGTCTCAGTAGTTTCAAAACCCCAGTGATAGGTGCTGCCAAAAAGCTATTTAAGTACGCCCTCTAACAAATTTTAATGGAAAACAGAAAAAATGGTAGCTTTGAGTTATCAGACTATATTAAAAACCTTATTACATGTATTTACTTCAACAATTTCTTTTTTTTTTCTTAAATAAATAGCAAAGTGTCACCAAAATGAATGGAACGCCGGCACCATTGCTTCGATAGAAACTTCCATACCGGGATGAGTAAACAGTCATATTCTGGAATATTGCATAAAAAGGTACTTCAGAGGAAAGAAGGTGGTTGCTGGTGCATCTCATGTGGCAGAAGCATCGCCCTGGGAGAGAGCCATGTGGTGGCTTCATGGAGCTGGGCTGGCCTCAGTGTGACTCTAGGATGGTCATGCAGGACTCACCCATTGCCTGCTGTCAGCCACGGTGCAACACGAGGGGCTGGCAGGCTCACTCGCTAGCGAGAAGAGCACTAGCTCTGAACAAGGGAAATGAAGGGCATGAAAACAAACAGGCTGGTTAACATGCAGCAGGGCAAGGTCATTGAAAATGGAAGCTGCCAGCTCTTTAGTTAGAGGGAATGATGCAAATGTTGTTACATCAACACTTACAAACTCGGGCATCCATTTCAGATGGGTTTCCCTGGGCTGGACTAGTGTTGTTTTTTGAGCTTGGCTCTTCAAAGCGGGACGAATCTTAAGGACAGCACTGAAGGAAGACCCCAAAACACGATGCCTGCCTGCTGCCTTCATCTCTGTACTGTGCCGGAGCACAGGGAGCTGAACCCCACCTCTCTGCTCCTGCTGGCTGAAATCAGACCCTTATTACTTTAAACAGAGTTTATTGTATTTAATACATTATAAAATTTGAAAAATTGTAGGAAAGCAGCAGATTCAAACCAGAGCATCTCTACCAAATATTAATTATTCTGGCCCCCTTTGAAAAAACACAAAACAAAACGAAAAAAAACCAACAAAAAATTCATTCAAAAGAAAAGTTAAGCTTTCACATCTGTGAGGGCAGACAAAACGTGTGCGACTTCTGTACAAACTACATTTAAAATTTCATTTGAGTAGCTTTTCAATGCAATGGATGGTCGTCTCCTGAACGCCTGCCCATCCACCTCTAAAAGACAGACATAAACCTCCATATGCAAGTAAAGTTGAATCAAGGTGTGCAGACATTAAAAAGTGTATGAGTGTTTGGCAATGGAAAATGTGTTATGAGCTGTCTATGAATCCCCCCGTGGTAATGGCTTGTACACCGTTAAGTGGGCCCAAGGAGGGCCTAGGACACTTAATGGCCATCACAGCACCAACCTCAATCTACCACTTGTTTGTCATTGCATTTCCTACCCTTTGATGTATACATACATATATATATGTATGTAGGTACATATATATATGTGTGTGTGTGTGTTTTCTTCTACACCTTGAGGTTATTATTACTACTACTATTCCAAGTGTTCCCATATGAATTCAGGTGTGGTCTCTATATTTGATATAAATGTGTCTTTTATTCAATTTTACTTCCAGGACTTGTTTGGAGTCCAAACTGCACATGAAACGTCCCCCTTTTTTTCCTCTTTTTTTTTTCCTTTTTTTTTTTTTTTTTTTGCATAAAGAAACATGTCCATTTTAGTCCAGAGGCTCTTGCTTTATTCGAATGACGGAGGGTGCACGAGATGTCCTTCTGAGTTCTCGTCTCAGTACGTATTCACTGAATTGGGAAGAGTCCACCCCACCTCCACATGAGCCAACAATCTCAAATCCTCTTTGCTGTAACCTCTCAAGGACCTGCAAAAAGAGGAAACAAACATCAAGGTGTAAGTAATGAGCAGACTGTCTATATCTTCTAGAGACTAAAAAACCAACCCCAACTGCAAAGATCTGTGCCTGTATTCAGACCAGTGGTAAAAACTGGAATTTTTAAGCTTTAATTATGGAACTAAAGAATTATGCCTGGTCACCTACTTTCCTCCATCTTCACAACCTGAGTGTTGCTTCCAGTGGGAGGGAAGGGGAAGGGAGGGGAAGGGAGAGAAAGGGAAGGGAAGGGAAAAGGGAAAGGAAGAAGAGGGAGTGGGAGAGGGAGAGGGAGAGGGAGAGGGAAAGGGAGAGGGAGAGGAGGGTGGGCTCATGAAATGGAAGGGCATGCACCCATGCAGTTGGGGTTGAGCTGGAGTGGGGACATTTGCAGGGTTCCCCTCTGCTACCAACTGCTCTCACTGCTCTCTTCACACACCTGAAGGCAGGATAATACAGTGTTTGTCCCAGGTATTTCACCAATTAGCACACTGGCTTGCAAGGAGAGGACTGGGGAAGAGGGAGAAGTGAGCTGGGCTTTAAAATGCTTAAAACTACAAGACATGCCACGCTTTTACATGCACTGCTTCAGGTCAGCAAATATTTTTCCAAAATACAGTTAATTAAAGAGCAGACAAATCTCAAAAAGCAGGAGGTGGGAAGAATCCCTGAAAGAAGAACAAACATCAAAACTTCAGAGCAATTTTTGTTTAACATGATCTTTAGCTTTTAACAACATAAGTCTAAGTTCCCCAAATATGTCTCATTGCAAACCGCTGGAAAATACAGCAGGAGAAATTAGGTCCTGGGAAAAAATGTGACAGGTCAGGAAACTAGCTCAGCCTTGGGCAAATCACTAAGTCTACGTCTCCCTCTCCAGGTCTACAAATAGTCCCTGTCCTACATCACACTGTTTTGGGGATGGGGAGATGATTATGGCCACCCAAAATGGAAGACATGGCATCATCGGCATAGGATCATCATCTCTCTTGAAGTCTGTGAATGTTTTGCCACTTTTACTTAGGTTTTTCACATCATGAAATAGGCTTGGAAATTCTTATTTCTGTGATAAAAACATAAATATAAGGACAAATGCTAAACTGCTAAAGGATAAAACTGCTTTGACAACTCTTAGATAAGATGTGGCTAGATACCTCTCCTTGAAATTCATATCCCTTTTCAGTTATAATCTTGCATGTAGAGGTGTTCTAAATTTGCATTAGTCACTATGACAAAACAGCTCTGATGTTTCAACATGACCATAGGGCCAATAAGAGACTCAACTGTCCAAGCATAGCATGCACTAACCACATCTCAATAGTTCAGATAGATCTGTCCATACTCCTGTGTTGCACTAGCACACATGCAGCACCCCACACGTGCTGCCATGGTTAGCCTTCCTCTTCATCAGAAAAGGGGAGCAGAATTTTGCTACCTGGAGGCAGGACTTGGTATCAGGAAGACATCAAGCTCATTTGGCAAACCTCCCTCAGGTAAGAACTTGCTCATGAGTGTGGAGCATTTAGGAGGTGCAGCTAAACCAAAGACCATCATAGAATCATAGAATGGCTTGGCAAATTACAATGCAGCTGGGAAAAAGTATCTCACTCCAAAGTGCTGGCTGTGCACAATGTGCTAACTAGTTGCAGATGGGTATGGACATTTTTCCACACCTGCATTTATTTCTCAGAATTTTTTTTATCCATTTTCTAACTTTTTAAAAACAAATGCTACTGATCTTAGTTATTGCTACATCCTCTGCTATGCAGAATGTGACAGAGGAGGGCCTTCCCTAAGACCACAGAAGAAGATAGGTCCCTATTTGCAATAAGCAGATGTGCCATCATTTTTGTCATCTCCGCAAGGAGGAAGAATGAACTAGTTGTTTTCTCTCAAGGTAGCAAGCATATGATGACACAGAACATTCATTTAAGAAACATTTAGGGAGGCTGTTATCAAACGCAAAAGACCTGGGTAACACTGGGAAAATTATATACTAGTTTTTACCACACTTGTGTTAACTTCCCCCTTAGTGCTCCATAAGAATTCTTCACATTGCATGTCTCCTGATGGTCTCATTGAATGGCCAAAGCCCCTCCATGATGCCCCACTTCAGGGTGTTAAGGCAAGTTTTAAACTATTGTAGTTTGTTTTGCAAAGAGATTTAGTGATGAAGCATGAGAATTAAGTTGAGAAAGCAGCCATAACCCACAGAAGTAACTAGCTGAGAGCCTCCAGCTGGTTTTGTTCATGGAAACTTTTCAGTGAGAGAGAAGCACATCAGCCCACAGGTACCTGGTCAGTAAGATCTTTCCTACCTGAACTGAGTTGAGGTGGCAGTATCCGTTCAGTGGAAATCTGATGACATGCGTTGAGTCATGATTCCAGCCAGCATTGACAGAATTACACATCACATCACCAATTTCTGGAAACACTTCTTCTATCAATGACTTATCGCCACTCAGTGTAATCCTCTCGCCGAGGTCTGGGGCAACACGCACCACCAGGCATTCACAAGACTTTGAGAAGCGGCCACTCTCCCGGTCTTGTTTCCACCTTTCCATCTCTCCTAGCATGGGCTGAAGCTGGAAATACTTTGCTTCTTCGTATAACAAACTGTAGTCCTGAAAGACACATATATTACTGTGCACAGTTAGGAAAGAGGCATTGCTAATGCACTGCTTAATGTATATGGTTATTCAGGCTAACATCGCTCTAGATCTGGAACCCTTCAGACATAGCTCGTAATTACTGTGTAGGAAGGTGTAATAAAATAACAGTGCAAGCAAAAAAAAAAAACAAACAAATCAAAACCATCATCCATTTGAGACAGACCAGGTATAGCAGCATTTGTGAGGGGACAGGGAAGTTACATTTGCTCATGCTGTAGAATAACCCAGGCAGCCACATCCCACTTTTCCCTCTATTTTTATCCCAACAGTGATGTCATAAGATAATGACCTCATTAAACAGATGGAACAGAATTCAATCAGGATTCAGAAAATTCATCATTAGGATCCATTGTGTCTTACAGCAATACTAGCAGGCACTGTAACAGGTATAAGAATGTAAATGAGGGAGCCTGCAATGGTTCAGTGCAAAATGGTTGAGATATTTGCATAATAAATCGCACATATTACAGCATTTTTAAAAAATAAGTATTTTTTAATACCTCTCCATTTTGCCAGCAGTACTGTTTACTACATCATCTCAACACCAGAGCAGAGAGAATGCATTTCTAAGCATAGCTAGTGCCTGGCAGTCTGAACTGTGTCTATTGTCGCATTTTAAATAAAAAACAAAAATTCTTGTTTTTCTAGGCCTAAGACCGTAAGGCAATTTGGAAAATATTTATATAGAGAAAAAGAAATACATGAGAATTTGGCAAGGCAGAGGAATGGGAAGACCAAACAAGAAGACTGGTAACAGTCAATACAGCCCTAAATTTCAGCTACAGACTGAATACTTGATGAGCACGGGAAACCTAAATCACATTCAGAACACTTCTTAATGTCTAATGAAAAGGTAATCTAATCTATACATTTCTAAGAAACAAGTGTTGCAGTTCATTTTAAGCACTTATGTTTTCGGTGACTTGCAGCACAAGCAGAGAGGCTCAGAAGTTAACATTTTTAATTTCAGCAGAGCTACAGTATATTTATGTTGTTAAAGGACTCTGCATGTATAATTTCTTAATACTGCATGGAGAGTGGCTTTTCCTTTTTCTGTATTTCTGATTACCTTCAGGACAAGAGCAGAGAGCAGCACAAAGCCATTCTAAGGCTTCAAAAGAGGGAAATGATGCTTATCAGCTATTTCTGAAGTCCCACATTATTCAGGTAGGCCTGCCCTTGTCACGCATGGGAGCAGTACGTATCTGCAGCAGAAATTCAAAGATTGCTCTTGAACTCAACCTCACACCTGTTATGCCCCAAACACCTCAAAATGTCTCAGATGCAAAAGATAAAGGACTGCACTGCTGTGGGAACTGCTCTAACCCTTCCACTGCACCTCTCCTGTTCAGTCTGAATTGCTGTATTTCCTGTGGTGACCTGATGACACAACCAGCTACGTTGATGTGCATTCATAAATAACAATTAAGATCTCTTCTAATTGCAGCTGTGGTCTCCAGTGCTCACTTCACTGACACCACAGCTGCACCAATATACCTGCAATGCCCAGAGTCTGAAGCTGTGCCTCTGCAGGCTGATGTCTGACAGGTGAACTATCACTAGTTTACTTTGTTATTAAAAAAGAGAAAAGCAGACTCTATAATAAAGATTAAATAATAAACGTAGAACTACTCATCCTTGACTTCTCTAAAGCTCTAAAATTAAATTGCTAGTATGCATCCAAGAATCTGGGGGAGAAAACAGTCTATGACTTAATGCTCAAATATTACCATGTGTGCTGTTTATTTTGTCAATACTATGATTCCCACACAATTTTCTGAATTTCAGCATGGGTGTGGAAGTGGGAGTTGTTGCATTCAGTAGAGAACCATTGAAGAAGACCAGAGGACAAGTAACCAGCAAGGTTCATGAGTAGCTGGTTACAGATAGTAACATCCTTTCTGTCTCCATCAGGATACTATCACTTTTAATTTCCCTAGGTCAAACATGGCAAGGTTGCCCCATTACACTACAGACAGGAGGGGATAATTTAACACAGATGCCACTCTAGAAAAGCCTGACAGATGCCATGGCAGCAACCCCACACTTAGTTTTGCCAAGTACCTGAAATCAAGCATCATATTCCAGCAGTGTACCCTGACTAGGACTCTGTTTTGATCACAAGTCAGACTCTTGCTTTACCAAAGTACATGCAAAACACTCAAGTTCTTTGAAATCTCACCTTGAAATCATCAGGAATGAGGAGTTTTGATGTTCTTAAAAAATTCAGGATGTATCTGAACATTTGCCCATCTCTGTCGATGAAATAATGCTGCTTGAGGCTGTCGAGGACGATGGGCTCTGTGCCATCGAAGAGTCTGCCGATTCTGCAGAGGAAGCAAGAGGCAAACGTCAGGGTCAGACCATGCGTGGCTTGGCAGTGATTGGGAAAACTTGCTGCCCAAAGCCCTGTCTCATGAGAGGGCGACCCTCGAGTATTTTGGGCATCTCCCTCAACAGCAGATCCCATTTAGGACATCTCTCCCAATGGCTTCACCAGCAGACCCCATCCCGCTCTGCTGCACCAATCTCCTCCATCAGCTTCATTCTGCTTTCTGGGGGAGCACACGGTGAACTTGCTACGGCTTGAAAACTGCACTCAGGAAAAGGTTTTTATTTATTTATATTGTATTATTAATTTACTTTTAAACCCAGATCACTTTTTGGATGCCATTTACTGCAGCCAACACTTGGACCAGCACAATTGAGAGGGCAGCACCTTGTAGGAATAAGCAGCTAAGGATGTAAAAGTTATCATGTTTCAATGTGAGGTAACAATTTCACAGTAAAACACAACTATTTGTGGCAGGTATCAGTCATTAGGCTCTAAAATAATCAGGAGAAATGTCTCAACTTTTAGAGACCACTCAGTCACCCAGAGAGCCTCCGCTTGCTAAAAATGCTTGCAACACCAGCTGCTGGCTGAACACACATTTTCTACACGTGTTCCTCACAAAACCCGATTTAGTTGGAGCAGTGGGAAGGGCTGAAAACTGGGAACAAAACCTCAGCCTCAGTAACATGAAATGTATGCTGTGTTTTTGTGCTGAGGTGTTTGCAAACGGCTCCTGAGTCACTCACCGTTTCCCAGTGAAATCAACAGCAGTGACTGGTATGTCTGACTTGGAGCACATGTTTACGTGCCTATACGTGCATGTGAAGGTAGTTTGTGATTCTTCGTGACACCACCCACCCCTTCAAAGAACTGTAAACAAAATGGTCTCAAAATAGCTAACTTGTGATATGTCACGTGGACACTTTGCATGAAATACTACTGACACTCTTGGGCATGATTTCAGAGCCTTGTCACAAGCTGTTACATTCTGCAATATTCTACAGATTCTGTGCTTTCATTGCTTTAATGAAAAGGCTCGTTTGTATGTAGCTCTTGTCCTAATATTCCCAATCTGATTTTTGAACCAACATGACAAATGCTACGCACTTTGCAAAGGCCAATAACAGGCAATAACATCAGTGTACACCAGCATGGAGCCAGGTGAGGCATAGGCACTCTTTTTCCCTGATCACACGCAGCTTGTGGCACAGGCAATGTACATGGCTATCTTTTCACAAACGGATCCAGCAAGCACAACGAACAACCACGGCACACTGTTTTCCTTTTAAAAAGAAGATGTGAGTGAACAGCCATTCCTGATCACCACCCTGAGGCTGCTTTGATCCCTCACAGAAAACCAAACCCAAACTCGGTGTAACTCAGAGGCAGCCAACCCTCCCGGTTGCACAAAGCATCTCAGGCTGAGATATACCTGCACTACACCAAGCAATGGTGATCTCCAGAAGAGTTTAAGAGACAAATAGATGGAAATGGCCCTTGAAGATGGTGGGATGTCAGTGCTTGCAGTAAGGTCTTGGGGAACTACCGAGGAACTGGGCTTCATTTTCTCATAGAATGATTTGGGATGGAAGGGACCCTAAAGCCCACCCAGTCCCACTCCCCTGCTGTGGGCAGGGCTGCCATCCCCCATCTCAGCTGCCCAGGGCCCCATCCAACCTGGCCTTGAGCACCAGGGATGGGGCACTCACAGCTGCGTCACTGCTGCACTGCCTTCTCAGTGAAGAGTTTCTTCGTCATGTCTAATCTAAACTCCATCTTCCAGTTTAAACACATTACTCCTTGTCCTATCACTGTACTTCCTGATAAAGAGTCCCTTTTCATCTCTCCTGTAGACCCCTTTGAGTACTGGAAAGCCACAATAAGATGTCCCCACAGCCTTCTCTCCTCCAGACTGTACGAGCCCAGCTCCTTCAGCCTGTCTTTGCAGAGGTGCTCCAGCCTCTGATCATCCTCATGGCCCTCCCCTGGACCCACTCCAACAGCTTCATATCCCTCCCGTGCTGTGGGCTCCAGACCAGGATAGAATACTCCAGGTGGGGCTTTACAAGGACAGAGTAGAGGGGGACAATCACTTCCCTGGCCCTGCTGGCCACTGCTCTTTCAATGCAGACAACCTGGACTGCAGACTTCCAGTCTGCATACACACACTGCTGGCTCCAGTTTTTCACCCACCAGTATCCTAAGTCCTTCTCCAGAGGGCTGCTCTCAATCCACTCATCGCCCAGCCTCTACCCATGTTTGGGATTGCCCTGACCCAGGTGCAGGATGTGACCCAAGGACGCTTCGCATCCATTTGAAACATCACAGCCAAACCAAACAGAGTCTGAAATGGCATCTGTGACCACAACAGGCATCACAATAGTACACCCAGTAATAAATGCTGCACAGAATAGAGATCTCATCTTTTCCTTCTCACTGGCTGGGAGAGGTGAGGACCAGGAAAGAAATAAAAACCCATTAACCTCAGCTGGCCATTCAAAATTCAGAATCAATTCAAGTTGCGTGAGATTTGTAACATATAAAAAACTGAACACATTTTGCAGAATGATCCAAGCAGCGCAAAACATTTTTCTCAAAGCTATCCCTCAGATTAGAACAATTCAAGCTTTCTTCCACTGCTACTTGTTACTGCCTGCCCCAACAGTCAAAATGTAAGCTGTGACAGGCCATATAATACAGGCTCCTGTTCACTAGGTGGATGAGCAACATTTATGTCTAATATGGAAACATAAGGCATTTATATTTAATTTTTCCCCATACTCAAGCATGTTGTCTTGGAATCTATCACAGAACTCACACACAAAACATATACATTTGGCCAAGTCAGTCATTACTGAAAAGTATAATTGTAATTGGCTTCTGCAGCGTTACCCTAGTTCTAAATTACTGTTATAATTATGTATTTTAAAACCTCTAGGCTTTTTGTCTTCATTTTATTAATTGTTTAGGAGAAAAATAAGATAGTATCAGAGGATGGAGTCTTCTGACAAAATCACAGAGAGCACCAACACCTGAGAGCCAGTCCAGCTGGCCTGGGAGAGCCAACTAAGTGCCACCTTTGAGTGCAGCTGCTTTCCAGCAGCAGAAAAACCCAAGGAACTGCAAAGTGTTGACTTCCTCCCCTCCCGAGGTTCAGTTTGCAAGACACACAGTGATACTTTGGGAGACTTCTGTAAATAAAGTTAAAGCCTTTTTTTTTTCTTCTTTTTTTTTCAGAAGGAGAACTGCAAATTCCAGCTTCATGGGCTCCAGGGCAAGACTTGTGATATCTGAGTGCCCAAGTCTGGTGTGCATGGTCTAAGCTGAATTTGCTGCACCTGCCAGGAGAGGAGATAGGATTGAAGGAGGCACAGCAGCAAACTGTGCCCTGCCTCACTCTGCACACTTGGTAATATCCGAGCCCCTCTCGTCTCTGTCACTCTTCATTCTGCTTGGTCTCATGCTGAGATTATAAATGCTTAAGTGACATCAGGCTGCAAGCATGAGAAGGGACTGTGAAGGCATGTTTCCCTTCCCAAGAAAAACTGGAAGATGTTTTCCCCCATTACTTTCTAGACAACTTCAGCTGATGATTGACAAAGATAAGTTTGTTTTTTTCAAAGCCAAACACGTAAGAGCTGAATGGATTTCCAAACAGCAAAGTATTTTGAAGGATGCTTGCAAATTAAGCTGATAATTGTATGGAGAATGAAAAATTGTAGTCCATTTACAAGGCAACATACTTCTAAAATGTTTAATTAAAGCTAGCAGGCTGGAATTTTCTGTATATAAGGAAAATTAATGTCCCATGGGTTGAAAGTGCAACCTCCAATGGGTAATAATTAACGTAGATGGCTTTAAGTATCATAATCCACTGTCAGAAATCGAATGCTTCAAGGGCTGAAAATATAACCAGTGTAAAACTCAGCTCCCATAAGAGAACTGGGTTTTACAGACTGAGCGTATATAAAAATACACTCAGTCTGCAGCAAGGCTGTTATACACAGCTTAAGTGTTTATAGCCTTGCTCTCTGAACGTACAAACGTTTACATATATTGTTATGCACAAAAAGAGTCTTTTCTTTAGTATATTCTGCCTTGGTTGAGAACTTGGAAAAGAAGCAACAACTCCTTGTGCAAAGCCCTTTCAGTGGCCTGGCAGAGATGCATGGGCACACTGTCAGCAGTGTCACAGCACCCAGTCCTGGGACTCCACTGAGCTCTGACGCCAAGGGGCAAAGTATTCGTGGAAACACGTCTCTCTTCTTCAAATAAAGGATTGCATGGCAGAGAATTAAAAAAGAAAAAAAAAAAAGAAAGTACTTTAGTTGAAACCTTACCTGGTTGGAGCCATGGAGACAAAACAAATGCAGGTTTTCCTACCTCCTCATTACATTTACGTGGCTAATGCACATGCTTATTTAAGACTCCAGGGTGTACAGACAGTGAGTTCGAAGAGGCTTTTACTTTTTTTTTTCCTCTATGACTTCTTAGTCCACATTGTCCTTATTAATTTCTTTTCATTTTCTTTCGCTGAGTGCTCAAAGGCAATTTGCATAAGAGTCCATTATAAATTAGATCTGTTTAATGGTATGCTCATCTCATGGCTATTTAATTTTACTTCCTCGTATGTCTAAATTACATAATTTTGCACTCTCCCCTAGAAGCTAGTACATTGGAGGAGGTGGCCACACCAGGGAGAAATGCTGTGCTAGCCAAGTGCAGACTGACTACGTTTCTATTCATGTCTCAGAGGACCACGCTAGCAGTCACAACCTGCTCATCTTTTTCTGAACACCTCATGCCGCTTGGGTCCCCGGTGACTGAATACCCGGCAACTTTCCTAGCTCTGCATAATAAAAGTTGCCTCATAAACAGGATAGAAGAAAGTAACTTTGCAATTTTCACTAACACATACGTTATGAAAACCATAATTTAACCAAAGGTCCTGTTGTAATCTCTTGTTCTTAGTGCTATTATAATTTGTCCTTATCTCTTCCCCCTTCTCTTTAATTTCAGGTTTCATGACCATGAGTCTCGGGAATTCCCTGGCACAGACAGCTCCTATGCTATTAGAAGTGTCATGAATGCAATGATCGCAAAGCAAAGGGAACTGGAGAAAAGTGTATTAAAACCAAAAATCTTATTAAATATTCTATAGAAAAGGTATTAATATAGGATCCAAAGCAAGAAGGATGTACAGGAGGAGACGTTAAAACACCAGGTCTTAGGAGATTTAAGAGAAAATATTACGTGGCATTTTAAAGAACAGATAAATCCTAGATACCGAGTGGAAGTAATGTAGGAAACCTTTGTGGAAATATTTGCTAAATATTGAAGAATGGAATTGTTTACACGGAAACCACTTCAAATGTCTTATTGTTATCTGAGCAAGGGGACAAAAGAGAGGGTAAGGACAAGCGCTAGGGGCTCATACAACACTTGGAAGAAATTGGGATAGGGAGGTGGTGAATAGCCTTAAATGAAGAGTAAAGCATGTGAGGAACAGATGGGAACGATTGAGATGATGAGTGAGGTGGTATCACGGGGGAACGCATCAGAGACAAAGCAGTGAAACATAAGATTTGGTATAACACACATGATCAGCAGCAGCACCAGGAGCAGAGATGACAGCAAGCCAGATATAATATAAAATGAACCAACAGTCCCTGGGTCTAACCCACATGGACAAACCAACATTAACTGGAAGAGAATAAATTGCTCAACACCATGCAGTCATGTTGCAGGAATGTGACTTCCAAAAGAGTCAGTTGCAGCTTTCTATACCACAGATGAGTGTGGAGATGCTGGGATGTGCACCTGAATAACACCGTGCAAAATGTGGGTCACAGGAGACATGAGGGCGAACTGAACAATGGATGGCAATGGCCCCAGAAGACAAAAGCAACAGCCTTACCTGTTTGTCTGAAAAGAAGGTTATCCCAAGAAAAATGAAAGCCTGTATTTTCCCCAATAAACAGGTTATCTAGCAACTGAGGAGGTTCAGCCAGAAGTAATAATTATGCTTCAAAATACAGCTCGTACAGCAAATCCCCCTGTATTTTATGTACTAGGTAGTAGGTTCAGGGTGCCCAAATGCCCAACAGAAGTAGACTAAAAAATTTGGCTCTGACAAAATTTGGCCTCCTCCTGGGATGCTCTGGAGCATCACCCACCCAGACCCAAGCATCTCTTGTAGAAATGTTGATGTTTTAGAAAGGAAGGGGATAAATACTTGGGCTGGGATGTGAAGAGCTGGTGACATGGGGCCTGCAGATGATACGTGCGGGCAGATGGAAGCCATATCCCACACCACATGGCTGCGGCCTGGGTGAGGCCAGCAGAGCACCATCCCTGGCGTGCGGGTGATGAGCCAGGAGTTTCTGTTTACCAGACATTTTCTCTCTCTGCTTTGCACATCTCAGCTTCTGGTACACCAAGGAGATGCAGACAGATAAGAGGAACAGGCTGCAACCCAAATATGCACCTTTTCACATGAGGTGAGGCAAGTAAGTGCTTCAAAAGTGCTTTCAATACCAAGGCAGCCACACTGACAAGCTTTAGGTGTGGCTGGGTGAGGTCCTCCAGCTGAGACCCTTGCCCCACGATCCCCAGCACTTTTGGCAAGGTGAGATTCCTCCTTCTGACAGACACCAAAGCAGCTGTATTCCCCAAAACATTGCATCTATCACCAACCCTCTCGGTTCTGCTTGCTTCCAGCCATGGAGCACTTCCCCAAGCCCTTTTTGCTACAATACAAACCTCGGCCGTGCAAGTCCCACATAGGCTGTCCCTAGTCCTCTATCTACAACACAGTACCACAGCCCCCTAGACCTACTGCACAGCAGGTTGCAAGTCTTGAAGCCCTGCATATCCTGCAGTGCTCGATATCTTGCAAATAAGTCCCAGAAAACTTTTCAGTTTTCCAGTGCGTATCAAAACCACTTTTGCTAAAATCATTTAAGCCAATGAAATGTTAAATCAATTATTCACGCAAATACTTTCTCCATCTCTCTTTTTTTGTAACCAAGTTTTCTTGGCAATGATAACATTTCACAGAAAAATTAACAAATATTCTCTTTGCTTGCCAAGATAGTTTTACTAAGCTCGAATCCAATTTCATTGAGGTACGTTATTTATGTTTTATCTTGAGGGAAGCTGCCTATTAAGTTACTAGCAACCGTGTCCTTTTGCTTATGATATGGTTATTACCAAGTTATCAGGAGTACCTTTAAGTTATTAGGGTGCAATGGCAAATTAAGTACTTTGCGTCATAATTAGCTAATAACTTCTGAATTGTATTTTAATCATGTTTAAGATGGCCAGGTTTGCTGTGAGTAGAGATAATAGAGGATAGGAGCAGAACTGGAGTGTTTATCGTTCGATACCAAAAGCCAGAAAGCAGCTAAACTGGTGAAGGCACAACATCCCAAAGGCCATGATGATCTATGTATTCAGAAGGCTGAACCTCTTCCCAGCCAGCAAAGTACTGAAGCAGAACTTGTATCTTGGGAGCATGTTTAGGGAAAAAGCAAAAAGTACATTAGCTCCAACTCACTCTTCTCTGAGCCTGTCAATTTTTCTTAATAATGTTTTGGCAGTCTTCACAGCTCTATCAATAAACTCGATAGACCTAGATTACACAAAGAGATTACACTTGAAAAAAATTAGGAAAATTACAAGAGACATTTCCCTTTCAAAAATCTGTGTGTTGAGTGAGGAAAGAATCACCAAAACCCAGCCCTCTCAGAATGGGGGAAATTCTTTGATGGATTCCTTTGTACATCAAACTTGCCCCTCAGCTTTCATGAATTTCATTGAAACTTCTGCTAGCTCTCAGTATTTCCTCTGTACCCTGAAGAATGCTCAGCATTAAATTTTCACACACACATCACTGGAAATTAAGAAACACAGAGTCTCCACAAAAAAACATTCTCTCTTAGAAAAGTATCAGCAAAACAATACTCTGGAGATCTCAGTTAGGCAGGTGTACCCTATGTAGGAAGCGCCATGATGTTGCCAGCTCTGCCCCTTTGCAGCAGGTTACTTTGGGAAGCAGGCATCACACTGTGCAGGCTGGGCATCCCAGCCCCTGCAAAGAACAATCACTGCCATGAAACTGTAACAAATCAAGCTTTCCAAGGGCTTCACAACTCTGCCTACTTTGCCATAAACCCTAGCTCTGTTGTTATGCTAACTGCTGCCTCCTCCAATAGGATGGACAACACACTTCCATAGGCAGGACAAGAAGGCACTTGCCCAGCTGTTGGCAGGAGTTGCACAAGCTCCTCCTGCAGCGGTGCCCATGAAGACAAGAATGTACATCCAGCCTCTGTGTGCCGCACTTGGAGACTGTGAGACTGCTCGAGAGAGGGGCCACTTCTGCACCAAAGCCTAAGTAAACAACATCTCATTAACTGGGGCCCTGAGCAGCCTGGTCTAGTATTAGACATGGAGGTTGGTGGCACTGACTATGGCAGGGGGTTGGAGCTTGATGATCCTTGAGGTCCCTTCCGACCCAAGCCATTCTATGATTCTATGATTAATGAATAAAATTCAAAGTGCTTCTGAAACCTTTAGCTGCTGACTACAAGCCTGGGTTGGAATAAAGTATTCGCACACATACTCATTCCACTTCTCTCAACGAACACCTGTGGGAGTCATTGCACGGTTCATATCACCCTCCTCGAGTACAGTTCATGCAAATGACAACAGTTTGCTATGGCCAGCTTGTGCAGCAAAAGCCTGTAGGACAGATGAACAGGTTTCAGCCCTGCTGCTGAACTTGGGCTCGTACTTTCACAAGGCAAATTTGCCAGGGAAGGTGGAGAGAATGTTTAGACTGCTTTTTAAAACCCTACAAGAACACACATGCACAAAAGAACACATATAAAGAACATTATTAGAGTAGTCAAAACAAGCATCACAAGTTAAGATGTCAGACATTGGAGATGCTTCTGCAGCTTTGATTTGCAAACCTCCCCCCACATGAAACCTTTTCAGACATGGTTTATCATGACCTACAGCCTTCCCCCAGCACTGTCTGTAAACCCTGGGCAGCACACGAGCCAGGGCTGCACACTGTGGGGGACTGCAGCCACAGGATCCCTGCTTGAGCTGCTGGAGGAGCAGGAAGAGGTAATATTTTGTGAGATCTTCTGCTGTAAGACGCAGGTTTGCAGAAGCTCTGAGAGCTTACGTGCTGCCCACAGCAAGGCGCTGCATAACACATGTGCTGTGAGAGCTTGGGTAGCAGTGGCCACACAGTCACAGCACTAACCTGGTCACAGCTTCCATGTCACAACACCTCAGCCCTTTTCACATCAAGTCTCTGCCTTCAAACAAACTTCCAGGAGTGAAGCAAGAAGGTAATAGGCTAAGGAAAGCCACAAGAGAACATGCAAGAATGACTCCTCAGAACAGGACTTGAATAATGTGCAGGAAATATGGCTCAAGGACAGTGCTTAACTGTGAGGAGGAACAGGAGATGTTGATGAGCTGTTTATTAACCAAGAACCATATTGAGCACATACACCGTGAAGATGACAAACTAAGGTTGCTCCGGTAGCCCTAATGGATTTATTTTCCTAAAAAGCTGACTTTAATTGCTCTAAGAAAAGCTGCGAGGCCAACTACACAGTAACATGTTTACGTTTCTTGAACATGTGCGTTCTGCTTCACCACAGAGATCACCTGCTTCTACATTCCTCCACCTGAACTGAGCATGGTACTTCCAGGTTAACAGCTCAGATTACAAATTCTTTGAGAAAGGCAATCCAGATAGCACACGAGCACACACAGTAGAGGCGAGAAAGGTGTGGACATACGACCACAGAATTTACTATGAGAACATAGGACCATGTGCTGCTATTGTTCTGATTAGCTTATATGCATTACAATTGCATTGCACTGATTCCCAGTGTGGACACCCATGTGCCTACACAGAGAAACATGTTTATACCTGTCTAATTTATTCTCATACATTTACATGTTTAACTGCTTCCACGCTAGAGGTTGAAATGATGTAAGCATTTCAGTAACTAGGAAAATCACACTATTAACCAAATCAGTTGATACAAAACCTGCATGCTAATCAGTTAAGAGGACAGGAAAGTCCACCTAAAACAGCTTATACGGTGGCTCTGAGCAATAAAAAATGCTTAATGCATAGGTAGAAATGCCAAAGCCACGCCTGAATATTCTACTGGTGGTGGGGGTGTTAAAAAGCACACAGATAACATTACTTCCATTGACAAACTTTACATGTACAAAACAGTGGCTTTATTGTTTATTAAATTACATGCTGTCATGGTGTAATAGTCCCTGCAGCCATACCAAGCCCAACAGTATGTAAGATGTATTTCTGTGGAGGAGGTAAAGAGAGAAGAAAGGAAAAGAACGGAGATACAGTACAGAAGGAATACAACCCTATAAATAGGGACATAAGGAATAGTTAATCAAAACGTGAAAACAGCATAATTTTGGCCAACAAAACCTTCAGAAATATCACACATCAAAATTAAATGTCACATCACAACGCTTTCAAAGCAGGAGAGCCAGGATGCGATTCAGCTGCTGAACCGCAGGTTCCTGGTGCCATTCGGGATGCTCGAGGGCATCTCGGGGACCCCTGAAGGACTGGGGAAAGCACAGAGAAGCTCTAGGAGGAACCACACACAGGCACTAGCCGCTCACGTGAAGGCAAGAGTCTCCTGTCCACAGGATGATCAGACCTTACTGGTAGAAACCAGCAGATTCCAACAGCCAGAATTTCCTTGTGGCAATACCAGGTTGATAATAAACAGAACGTTGCTCATCTGGAAAGCTGAGCACTGCTTTTAAACCAGCAGCTAGATGTTGTTTGTGGAGTAGTCTACTGCATGCATCTGGCAATTTTCTTGTTTTGTATGCTAATTTGAAACCTTTCTTTAAAAAGACAGGATGTTATTAACTGCACTTGGATTAAAAAAAGGGGTGAAGGGAGAAGATATCACCTAAGAGGCATTTCCACACTGTATCTGCCCTTGTCTCTGGACACTGGTACAGCCACACAACTCTCCTACCAATAAAGTTGCAGCTTTCAGTAATGACTGCTACTGAAAAAACTGAACTACCAACATTCAGTATCCACAAGTCTGCGAGTCCCTGACTAACAACAAGAAAAAGACCTAGCAATTCAGTAAGGAAAAATCCCGAATCTCAAAACTACCGTTTTGCAGAATAACACAAGTTCCAGTACAAGCATTTTCAAGGACAGAAAACTGTTTAAAAATATTCTCTTCCTCTCTGTGCTCCCTGAAAATAAAACATGTTACAACAGCCTTGCATTAGCCCCTCCACTTGTGCAGCTACTTAATACTGATACTTTTTGCTCTATTCTTGAACGTAATAAAATTTTAATTCAGCAGAAATCCAGGTGTTTTGTTAGACTTCTGATTTTTTTTTTCTTGCATCACCACGGGGCATAGATATAATTGTTTTCTACTATCTTTAGAGGAGATCTACAGAACCACGTTATCGAAAGGTGCAGAAGCCCGAAAATAGTTTGGGATAATCAAAAGCTGTGCTTTTTCATCAAAGCTCTCCACCGTCAGCGCTCCAGAAGCTGCCGGGGCTGCAGTAAATGGTTTGGGGCTGTGGGAAGGTACAGATCATTTTCCACACCTTTCTGAAAGCCTGCTTTTCTTAGAGTTCACAGGCAGGCAGAAGCTAATTAACACAACCTGTTAAAGATAACGTCTTTTAAAACAAGCAACTCCAACTATGAACCAAGACCATCGAACAGTACTCTCTTGCTAACCACCACATCCAAGAAAGTCTGTATTTGCATTAGTCGTGCAGACTTCAATGAGGGAAACCTACGATGCTGTTCTTTACCACTCACTTTTTGCACAGCTTTCGTCCTTTCTGCCTGCATCCAGCAATCCATGGAGAGCTCAAGCTTTGGGCAGCAGCAGTGCCAACACTCACAACGGTGATTTGTGACAGAGCCTGCTGCCTTTGAGTGCCACCAACCCATACCTAACTGCCTGCATGTTCAGAGACCCCTGGCAGAGACATGTCCCTGCTGTGAGGAGGAAAGAGGTCTGCCACATCTGCAGCAGGCATGGCTTATAGGGATCAGTGCTGCCCAAGCCTGGAGCCTCATGGCAGCTTGTCAGGAGGATGAAGTATTTCTCCACTGTGCTTCAAGGTCTGGTTGATCCTTGTGGGAAATCCTCTGCTAAACAACTCCGAGTGGTGCAGGAACCACCACTGTGTTACCACAGATGGCAGCTCAGGCTTCTCCACAGCATCAAAGTCAGCCAAGACATGCCAGGTCCTTACAGTCTGTGAACACAGGCAAAGTTAAATCCTCCATCTAACTTCGGGAGCACACTGCTGGCTTATTATTTATTATCACTGGGCACATAGAGAAGATAAACAAGGGATTTCACTTTGACCTGCAGAATAGGAATGCTGTGAGGTGCGGAGCCCATAATGGCCGCAGGGACCGGCTCTGCCCGTGCCGCCCCGTAAATGTTTTGTTACTACGGCAGAACAACATTAGCACAGCGATGAGGAAAATAAATCCTCTGTGCTGTGATGGATGTGCCCTCATTTTGTATGTACATTTAGTCAGCAATGTACTGCAAGAGATGTGACCTTTACTGGCACTGGGTTTCACCGGCCCTGTTTTTCCAGACCCCACCCCGTTTATTTTGTTCTGTGCACAGCCTCCCCAGTGGAAGCAGTCTGCAAAGAGGCTCAGGCATGCAACCCGAAGGGCAGAGCCCATCCCGTGGTGCCGCACAGCAGAGCAGAATGCAGGACCGTGGGCTCCTGGCGTAGGCCCACAGGCCCTCCCGCTGAGAACAGCCTGGCTCACACAGTGCTGCGGCCATCCCACAGCTCGGGATGGGACTGGAAACAACATGGCCAACTTGATTCTACAAATGAAAACCGTACCACCGGCTTTGTGATATTGGCACGGTACAGATGCCTGGTATGTGTTCTCCATCAGTTCTTATGACCCGTCATGTTTTCAGGACTCAATTAGTAAAAAGAATGAAGGACTCACACCTCTTACATAGCTAGCTACTTCACATTTTCATAGGTAACAAAGTGACCTAGATGGAGGCTAACTGCAATGGAAAGTTGCAGCCCTACCAGCTGTTTCTATTTTCAAACCAACGTTTGACACACATCCTTTTCACCTCTCCTTTTGTTATGCCTACCAAAGAGACGCATGAAACACATCTGATTGGGGCTGTTATTTCTGTGTCTGAAGTGAAGAATTAGAGGCTCACCTGGAACCAGACCTCTGCAGCTCAGAGAGCAGCATCCACTCAGTCACGGGGAGCTGCGCCATTAATCCAAAGGGGAAAGGGGAAAGTGCAATTGTAGCTCTGCTGATGAGTTTATCTGGGTTAGCTACTAAGCAGGAAAAGGACAGTATGAAAGGCATGGCCCAGGGCCCGGCTTTATGAGACAACAATATTAGAAGCTGGAAAAATGAGAATGCCTGACAAAAAGCAGAGCCTCCAAATAGGCATTAGCTACTGAAAAGCAGCAGCTTTTCTCTTCATCCTTTTCCATGAGTTAGGCCTTCCACAGAGATAGCAAGCAGGGAGGCATCTTTCCTGCTACCATTGCTCAGCTTACTTCCACCTATAACATGTTAGCAAGACTTAAGAAAAATCTTTTTTAAAATAAGACACTGGGAGCCAATCATGATTGACAGCAAAATGATTTGAAAACCTAAGAGAGGAAAACCAATACAATATAGCTCTATAAAAAATAACCATCTTCCTTTCAAATGCTTGCCGGTGACTTCAGTCATGCAGCCGTATCAGCAGCACTTGGAGAACAAGCAAATCGTCTTACTGCTTCAAATGGAACTTGCGCTGCTTCGTGTGACGAGCTCCAAGTATAAAATTAAAAAATAGATTTTTTAAATTCTGCAATTATACTGCTACTAAACCAGAATTTAATAGCAAAAGTGAATAAACAATAGGTTTTCAGGCTGGAGAAATTACCATCACGGTGTTATCTAATCTCTCCCCAGAAGTCAAGAATTATGACTAAGCCCTTCCAACACAGATACAGCCTGAAATTCTATGTCAGAAGTATGTCCAATTGCATTTGGCAGCCCTTAGTCAAGAGAGAGGCTGAATATAATTGGATGAATATTTGAAGTTTTCATTATTCATGTAGGAAGGCTAGGTAAAAAGTGTTTTGTAGTCCCAAGACACTCGAGGGTGTGTGTTATTGGGTAATAACCAATTAGGAATGTTGACAGCACTCTGCCTTTAGGATCACCATGGCCAGCAATGCACCTGGGTGGATGTTGTGCAAAAGCACACACCCGCTGCCTACTGCTCAGTTTATTTAAGCAAACCTTTCACCAAAGGAAATGGAGGACACCCTGAAGGATGTAAAATTGACGGGTCACCTGCATTCTGGAAAACCTTTTCTTTCTCCTTCTCTTTGCATCTGACCTCCAAAAATAAATTTTTTTCATTAGCACTTATGAATTATTGGTACTACTGATTATTGGAAATGAATCTGATGTCGTCTGTCTTTTATTTCACATGATCTAACAAAGTGCTTATTATCAGCAGTAAGGAAACACTGACTGCAGTTTGCAGTAGCCGCTGCAAACTCAGAACAGCTAAAAGCAAAGATCTTCCTGTCATTGCTTATTTTTCTAAGAAAAACATACAAATCATTACTACAGGAGGCAAGCAAAACATTTTAAAAACACCAATATTTAAAAACTAACAGTTGTGACACACTCACTCGCAAGAACCTGAAGCTCAGCACCAATTTAGCTCATGATAGTGAGTCTCACCCCTTGACAACCTGCCAAAACAAGGCTAGAATGCACTGACAGCGCACCAAACACTCATTTTTTTCTTTCCTCCTTTACTTTATCATTGTAACGGAAAAAAAAAAAAAAAAAAAACCTGAAAGTTTGTATTCTGATCTAAAGCAGAGCAATTACCGTAATGGATGCCCAACAGGGTTTTCCCACCTACGCAAGAAGCATTCCAAACTTTTCCTGAACAATTTGCTTGTGTCTCAAACATGTATAATATGAAATCCATTTGTTATAAAGAGGAACATATCAGTTTTCTTGCAGCTCTCATTTTCTGGCTCGCGTCATATTCAGCCTGTCCTGTGGCAGTGAGAGTACCACAGAGGCTTCTCTGAATTCCCTGAACGCTGCCTCGCTCCCTCCCCATGTATCACCCAGATGATGATGTTTTGATGAAGCATCGCACATGGGCCCTCAAGATAATGGATTCAATGGGATACACTTAAAAGATCATTTTTCTCCTTTGTTATTGACTGCTTGCACTGCTCTAAGACAGGAAGGGCTTTCATTTTTTATGCAAGCCCTGAGCCCCCCAGGGCCCTCTGAACTGTTTAAGAAGAATCAATTTTGAGGCGGGCAAGAGGGGCCAGCGGAGCTCAGTTTCAGGAGGCCTCCCCTCAGATCACTAACAAGTTTGGGCAGACCAGAAGCATCTCCCAGCCCTGCCGTGCTCTGGCACGGCACTGCTTCCCACTCTTGAAGGTCTGTGGTTAGCGTTCACTCACAACTGTAATTTATAGCATGCATATGGGCAACAAAATAAGCAAAAAAGTTCCACAGAAGCAAAATAATCACAACCGATGGGAATAAACAGCAATACTGCTGCTAAGCAAAGCAGTCCTTGGCACTGTGTAGCGGCAGGAAACCATTACCTCGTGACAGGGTTTTAATACCCTGACATTGTTGCAATTACACCCAGGCAACCTAACAAAACAAATTCACTGTATGGCAGAAAATATTTCCAATTCAATATTGCAACATTTATTTTTTAATTACAGCACAAAGAATACTTTTGGGGTGTGGAAGAACGTAATCTATCATTTGCTCTGAAGTGACACACTAATGGCAAATGCTCTGTACTATAACTTTCTATGCCACAAGTAGTAACTACAAGCAATGTCTTAGGCAAGGAATGCAGAGAGCTTGGGTGCGGTGCTGGGAGATGCTTCTTATCCCTCCATCTCCCTCCCCGCCAGCTGGAGCCGAAGGCGAGCCCCATTTTGCAGCACTGGGACATTCGTCACACCTCCCGTTTTATGCGTATCCCACAGCTCCCTACCTGCAACACACCTTGCACAAGAAGCGCTTTAACAGTCTGGATATAGGCTGCACAAGAGCACAAATACAAATTTTAATTAAAAGGAATGGTATTTTAATAGGTCACTTAAAGAACAATTATGCCTACCACTTGACTGACAGACAAGTCACATTTTAACATGAAAACCCCACTGGGGTCTAGGAAGTAGAATTAATCTTTGCCTTTATAAATTGATTGAACTACTGAAGTATGCTCCCACTGCATTTAATATTGCTTTGCTCTGCCATCTCATGAAAAAAAAATATCTGTATCTTTCTATTACCCTTCCCTTCCACTTCTTTTACATCCTCACAAAGTTGATTCACAAAAACTGAGTTGTCAGTGTTGCTCTCCTTTCACTGGCTGCCTGTACTGCAAAACACAGTGGTGTGTAGAAATATAGAAGATCGGTCTGCAGTAATTAGCTTGGGTACCCGAGGCAGCTCAGCTGAGTTAGCTGGAAGCAGGATAAACGAGTCCAGGAAGAACCTTGTACCATATTGCTCTGAGTCTCTGCAGACCACGCTGCACAGCAGAAGGACTGGGTGGGAAGGTGACCACTGCATTCCTAAATTACCTTCAAAGTAGACCACAAGAATCAGCTCCAAGCTCAGCTTAAATGCCTTCAGGCTATGATAGGAGCCCCTCACACCTCTGAGGCTAGCAGAAAGTGCCTCAAAGAAGCCTTGAAAATTGTCCAAATGAGGTGTAGAGACAACTATGCTGGATCTAAGCTAACACACACACCACAGTTGGTAATACTTTATTCTGATTACCAATTCAAAGATTCAGTGGAAGAGATCAATATCAATGAGTCTCACAGCATCCTTTGAACTGCTGTTACTACAAGTGAAAGCATCATATGAGGTAGCCATAAAATATGCTGGTTGTTTAAGCCCTCTCAGGAAGCTCACCATTACCAGAAGCCAGAAACCCGAGGGTGCATGGAGAGTAATGGATAAGAAGCAAGCAATGTGCTCTGATCTGATCAGGTAAAGATCAGTTTTGACCTTTGTGAGCTCCACCTCCTTTCGAAAGAGACAGAAAAATGTAGGTGAAGCAGAAATGACACCAAAGCAAGGAGAGAATTCAGGTGACAAAATTAGGCTCAATGTTCAGAGCTGAAGGGATTGAAGAAAGATGCAGCTGAAGAGACTGCAACATCCTGACAGCTAAAGACTGAGGGGAAAGAAAGATTGAGAATGAATGACAAAGGAGAACTAAAGCTTGTCAGATGACAGGTGTCTGGTTATGACACAGCTGCATTTGAATACACTCTAAACGAGTTAAATTAGAGGTCATGCTCACATAACAGGAACAGGTGACAACCCCCTGGCCAACACATTATAAGGCATAAGCCTTGTCCTAGAAAGAGTGCAGATAACCAAACAGTTTTCCCAGATTTCTATACAAACATATCCCCAAATGGCAAACAGGCTTGTATACATGAAATCCATCATGAAAGTGGATCGTTACCAGAAAGAAATATACAGAAATCAGAATCTATGTCCTAAAGCTCCAAACATACCCAATAGGTGGCTGGGTGTTAATGGTGAAACTGGAAGCCAAATGTTTACTTCGGCAATTACCTACATATGAGACGCCAATTTGCTTAGCAACTGCACTGCAATTTATGAAAGATCAATGAAGCACACACAGTTTATGTGGGAGCAGGATCCGAATCTGATGCTAACAGAGAGGTTCCTGAGTGCAAGGACTGGGTACAGCGAAAGGCAAAGCAAAGCAGTGAGCCTCAAGGCTGTTACTGAGATCTAGACCCAACCAGAATGACCAATAAGCCAAATCCTTCAGTGCCAAGCAGGAAGCAGCCACCTCAGTTTCTAATGGGCTTGTCCTTATCAGAGAAGCACAACCCACAGACTCAGCACTCTTTTATTTTTCCTGAGTATTTTCTTGGCTATTTCAAATGAGAAATACTGCTTGGATGCCTTTAGGCTGGTTTATGAAGCCATGCTACTGAGCAGAGAAGTCCAAATGATACAGCAACATGCTCCCCACTAAAACATTTTCCATCCACGGAGCTGGTATCAAGCCTTGGCAAAGGGAAGATTTCTCAATGCATAGCCCCTTCAAAAGTAGTTATTGACATCCCTCCTTTTGCTGATCGACATCTCTATGCAGACCATACCACCTCATACAGGCCTACCAGTAAACAGACCTGACAATATGAATACAGATCTTTTCCCTCAAGACTTGCTGACTCAGAGGACTACTAGCCTCAGAAATAAGGGGATGAAGCCTTTCACTTTGTAACACTCCTGAATACAGAAATTTATTCTCCTGAATATTTCCGCCTGCGCTGTCATACTCATGCAGCCATGGATAAAAGCATGGCATGAACCCCTGAGATACAAAGTCCATACATCTCCTTTGTGTGAGTCTCTATATGTCCACTATCCCCTATCCATTATCTTGATTTCATTTTTATATTACGTATTTGAGTGCGCAGGCATATAACAAGTAGAAAATACCATTTTCAATCCTCCAAACAATTAATATACCAGAACAATTTTAGTGACACTTATAACATGAAGACATGAACTTGATGGTTCAGTGATGACTCGCTACCAGTAACTGACCACATGACATGAAAACCTGCTAAACAGATGATACTATTTCTTTCACCCAGTCACTAGCCACAAGCAACAGCAATGACTTGCTGACCTTGCAAGGCAAACATAGTACAGGACTAAGATTCAGAAAATATTCACTTCTACCAAGGTGACAGTGATGTCTGACCCGTGGTGATCATTAATTGAGACAAAGTGAGGTCAATATGTATCTTCAGTTCAATATATGCACCTAGAGATACAATTAATCTTCAAGCAGAAAATAGCCCTCTGAGCTCTTTATTGACAGATGTATGTTACAAAAGATTTCTCTTTACAATATCAGTTGCAAAAATTCTCTAAATTTCTGGAAATAGTCATGGAGTACACTATCATTCTCTGTTCTATTTTCCCCCAGATTTGTATAGTTGGTAGATTTGTAGAGCATATATAGATTTGTATAGCAAGCAGAACAAAATACAGACCAGCAGCCTAGGAGTAAGAGACAGCAGACGACAGCACAAAAGTTTTAAACTGGGTTGGACTAACTGTACTCCATATGGTCTTTCTGAATCAGCATTTCATTTTTTACTGATACTTGCTCCTGATAATTCCCACATCATCAGCTGTTTCTACCACAGCTACTGGTATCTATAAACATTTACATATAGAGTTAGCAATCTTTCACACTTTCAATCATCATCCCAAAGCATTTTACAAATTGCTTTTTTGCTAACCTTGACAGGAAGCAACAAAACCTCAAAGTTAAGTCAATTATCTTGGGTCACGGAACAGGTCAGTGATGGACTCAACATATCTCTGCATCCCAAACTCTTTCACTTACCACAAGATCACGCAGCTATCAAATGATAAAATAGAGAAGTTAAATAACTAGAGGAGCAAGTCAGGCTAGGTAACAAAAATTAAACTGAGCCAATACCGACTTTTTCTATCTATTCCCCCTTGCCAGTAATGTTACAAAATATTAAAAAAAAAATGCTGTCTGGACCACTCACATCAAGGCAACTGCTTGAGCTAGCGCATAACTACATTCAAAGTTCTTCAGGGATCTTGCTCTTTACAACTTACAGAAGAAAGAAAGTTGTATAAGATCTTAAGCACAGTGATTTAAGAAGTATTACCTCACCTGCTTTGATGATGCTACTCTAGAAAGATCACCAAATAGTTCTAGTGACACAGATATGCCTTCAGAGAAGATGAATACAAATAAAGAGACTGGAGGTAAGAACGTAATAATTTCCACTCTATTAGAATTTCCATAAAAACAGCAAAAAGCAAACAAACAAAAAAAAGCTCATTAATTAGAAGATTTTGCATTTATTGTTTTTGAACTACTAGCATCATCTGACAGTAGTTTGAAAGGTACCATCCAAGGTGAGTAGGAAATGGGTAGCACAACTGCTCTCGTGATGGTGTTGCAGAGGCAGCGCTATGCAAAGTGTGAAACAGCCCCACCACAACAAACCTCCTACCTAAAAAGAAGCCTCCAGCACAGTGTTGCAAACTGCAGAAGTATGTACTAAGGGCAAAGTCAGTGTCTTCTTCTGGAACTGTGAACAGTATTCAGACAGCAGAACCTGCCAAAGTTCTGGAACAAGTGAACAGGGTTGTCCTGCCTAACTCAAGAGTATATCACTGGAGGTCCACATGTAACCTATGAAGGATAGATAAGCCCTGATCCCAACCTGCCAGTAAAGGCCAAGGACAGTCTGGGCATCCTCCTAAGTAATTTTGTGCTATTGATGCAAAAGAAACTCTCACGAACCAAAAAAAGCCAGCGTCCTAACTAGATCCAGGTGTGTGAAATTTAATTTCCCTGAGGGCTGAGAGGGAAGATTGGGTAAGAAAACTGGGACATGAATGGATTGGTTAATATGAAAACCTGAAATAGCCCTGGGCAGAAATTTGGAAGTATTGTGAAATACTATTCAAGAAGAACCCACCTTCATATGCAGGGAGTAACTCAAGATGGGAGATGTAGCAATGCAAACAGATGCCCCAACAGATTGTAGAAGGAAAGACTATATAAGGCTTTTAATGAAATCTTTCAGCTCTACAGTAGGAATACAGGATGTGGCAATTTGATGTTTCGGAATTATGCAAAGGTTTGTACTGTGTGACTTGTACAGTACTAATTAGAAGTCCAAATGCTTTGAACCTGTGATAGACCACACTGCTGATATTGCTAATAGCAGATACCAGAGAGCTGATCTCCATATGATCAAAGTCAAACATCTTTCCATTTAGTCATGACAGTCATTTGACTTTGTCTTAGTCTGGTGCACAACATCTTTTGGTACATACTATACAGACAGCATTAAGGCTTAGAGGTGTAGAAATGCCATCTCCAAGCAAAGGGTTTGATCTTATGCAAGATGATAATGCACGGAGAGAAGGTGAGTAAGCTGCTTCAGTTCAACTATCAGAACTAACAGGCCTGCGCTTCCTCTGCTCGTAATCAGATCACTGCTAAAACCTCAAGGCAGTTTTCTCAGACTCTTTGGTGACCATGAGAAAGGCTACTGTAGAAGACCCTCATCTTGTATCCATCTTCCCTGGAATAAAAACTGTGAGGTTTACCCTGGGCTGTTGAAAGCAGGCTCATTTCTGAAAAACTTCATTTGCAAAAGCAAAGCAATTAAAAACATAAAAAAGCAGGGCACCCAAATCCTTGATAGATAATGTTGTGTTACGAAATATCCTGCACAATCTAGTTCAAAACAAACAAATTCTAAAACCACAGGACTCCTGACAGAGTACAAACAACATTGTTTGGTTTGCTCACATAGATATAAGCATAACCATTGATCAATAGCTGAGAAGCAGGAGGAACAGTCTGCACATGGGTGAATGCATCACAGCTTACAGTCTTTTTGGGGGGAGGTGCACAAAAGGACATCTGTCCCTGCTCAGGCATTTAAAGAAAATGACTTTTTTTTTCAGCAGACTGACCTTACATTAGGTCCTCTTGGCAGATACACTGATTCCAATTGCCTCTTCATGAAGCCTTGCTCTGGCAAATCGTATTATTCAGCTGCATGAGATCATGTCTGAGGCATGGTCTCACTGATGGCCTGGGAGATCCTGAAGCCTGTTGATGCAATACAGTTGTAGCACGGGATCTTCCTAGTGAGGACAGCAGGAATATAAGCTGGGATCCCCTAAATTCTATACTGCTGACTTTTTATGAAATTCAAGCATTATTTCAGCTTCAGAAATTTAAATTCCAGGCTTACTCAATTCAAGCTAGCAGAAGATAAGCTGCTTGTCTGCTGGACCGCTTCACGGCACCAGCCTTTGGCCAGAATTCAGTTAGGCCTCGATTCCTTGTGTTCTTTGTATGAACGTTTGAGGGAAGGCCACAGTGGTCCTTCCACAGGAAAAGGCAAGGAGCCAGCATCAGAAGCAAGAAGCTTTTCTAATCTTTCCTAGGTTTTCTTTGGAGGAAAGGATGGATACCTGTCAGTAGGTATTCTACATATCAAGTTACAAATTGGTTCCAAGGATCGAACAAAAGAGTTACAGAAAATGTACCCTGCAAGCTGCAAATCTTTACCTGGTACTACTTAAGGAACTCTTTCAATTCCTACTGTATTGTTCAAGAAGAGGAGAGTGGAGAGGCACAAGATCATTTGTTATTAAATCCAAAAGGTGAAGGAACAATACGCTCGCTCCAAAGCAAAGACTGCTCTATCAGGACAGGTCTCCTCCACATTGGCAAGTCACAGTGACTCCAAAACTGCTGCTTTGGATATCACCCTTTCAATCTCACAAAGAAAGATGACTCTGGTACCTGGCCCACAGATGAAAGGTTCATTTTAGGCTTCTGGCCCTTAGACTACATGTAATACGAGTCAGGAGCCTAATGACTTTCATGTCTCAACCTGTTAGATGCTGGAGCCTGCAACTTATGCTTTGACTCATCCCTGGAGCAGTGCTCTTTCAGGCAAGATAATCAAGACCTTATTTTTCACAAGCAATACTTCTTGTGACAGTGAGCCCCAGGAGACTTCAACTCACCCAAAAAGATCTGTGAGACCCTACCTTAGTTTTAATCTCGCTCTTAAATGTGATAGTGGTATAAAAAGAAAACGTTAAACAAAGTTGACCAGAACTCTGGACTAGAGTAACCCAGCACTAAAAATGTTGCTCTGTGAGTACAGACTGAGCAGGTCAGGCTCTGAAGAACAATTTGTACTAAGGTCCAAATATTACTGGGTAATTAGTACCTAGAACTCACCATATACACAGGCACAACACTGGAAATAAATCGTTAAGATCTCACAGACAAAAAACAAACGATAGCATTGTGATTGCCAGCTTATTGCTTCACGCCACTGTCTTGACATCCAAACAAGTTTAGTAATTGTTCTTTTGAAGCTACTAACATTAAAAAAGAAATATCTCAAGTTCTGGAAGTGGCTGGGAATTCCAGATACTAATAGCTGTGCTGGAATTATTCACTCATCAAGGGGTTCAAAAGACACTTTCTGTCAGAACTGAGACATAAATGCATGTCAGAACGACTTGAAACAGAATGACTATAACTTAGAGTTTGAGTTTTCTTTACGTTATGTTTGAAGAGCTTTAAAATGTTTAATTTATTAAACTGGCTTTGATACTAGAGGCATAGCTTCCACTTTAAAGTGTTACAATAACTCAACTGAATGTAGAATGCATTAAGTTTAAATTCCACTGCCACTAAACACTTAGGAAAGATATTTCAGTTTCTCCACTTAAAAAGAAATACACTGTCCTGGTGAATTTGACATGGAAACAGAAGCTGCATGTATTAATAGCAACAGCCTCTCCTACTGCACTGTAAGAAGGCATACACAACAGGAAGGCACTGCCCTACTATTACAGACACCGTCACTACTCCGGCTGCCGAGGAAATACTAAATAATCACCACTCCTAGAAGCCGAACACAACCAGGTCCTAAGAAAAATTCCTGACATAGGTAGGTTCCATTTTTGAAGAATCATTCAAGTTTTTCCAGACATCGCTTCAATCTTTCAAGGCGGGCCTGTGGTCTGGCAATGCCTCTGTTACTTCACTCTGCCTGGTCTTCCTTGAAGAAGCTGTCAGAAGAAAGGCCATGTGTCCAGCTGTTTCTCTTTCACGTGCCTTTATTTACAATCCTTTTCCTCTAGCACTGTCAGGTCTTAGTGTCAGAAGCACTCCTCCAGTCCTCCTTAAAACTATGTTGACAATGCTGCAGAGGCAGTAGTACCAGTGAAAACTACTCTTAGAACAAAAGCATATTCCATGAAGTGTACCTTGTGCCCTTTGGAAAGGCAAGTTAGAGTTGTGGGATCAAGAAACTCATGAAATCACTCTCCATAACCCAGTAAAAAAGAGCCAGTGGAAACAAAAGCTTAGCAAGACAAAAGAAATTCTCTAAATAAATGCTTCAGCTGTGAATTGCTGTTACTAAAATAGCTCAAAATAATGGGCAAAGGTGACACTGGAGATCAGTCATGTGACAGGACAATAATTAATAGAGGGAATTGCTCGTGAAGCAGAAAAAGAGAATTGGCTCGCTTGAACTGCAGTAAGGATCTTTCTGGGTCCTTGCTAAATGAACCACTTAACTGAGATTTGACTAGAGTGATAGGATGCCACCAAGATATCCTATCATGGACTAGCATGAGTACTTCTATTTATTATAAGATTCTCTTTAATTTTTTTAGGTCCCAGAACAAGAATTAAAAGTCTCATTGTGGTGGACAGTATCATGTAAACCCTTTACATGATCAACGATAACAACAAAAAAAAGGGGATCTCAATACTACCAAGGTGACAATGCTGCCAAATGCCTATGGCCAAGGATCTGATAGATTGTACTGCTGTTCTCCCACTACTCCCCCATGCACTAATCCATCTGTCCCGTTAGATCAAGCCTTGCCTCTCTGCAGGTCACACATCAAGGGGGCAGTGGGACCCCTCCAGGTCTTCTGCTCCCATGAACCCATAGACTTATGCTGACTATACTTTGCAGAGCTTCTTTTCTGCCTTAGCAGAGCAGAGCTGAGAGAGAGGAGTACAAGTGGCTGGGGAAAAAGGGGAGCTGTGCGCCTTGAATTTCTTCCACCCCTACTCAAATGCTTGTGAGTAAAGACCCTGAAGGTAACATACTTCTCCCTCTAGAGCAGGTAAGGACTAATAGTGTAGACACCATCAACCTCTGATGACTACTTTTAGAATTACAATATCACTGCAACGTTTATCTGCCACTGCCACTATGAAACATCCCCACACTATAAGTTCAGTGAACCCTTGTTCTATTCAAACTGCAATTCTATTACATCTATTCCATATACATACAGCCCTTTGCTCATACATCCAAAAGTTTTCTAATTGCTTAATACCAGTAAGTTACCAAAGCCACATATTTTTCAGTTAGAAGATATATAAAGTTACAATGTGAGAATTAAGAGTCTAATTATCTGAAAAGTCCTAAGATTCTATAAAAAGTATTAAGTTAATGCTGTCCTATATTTTGTTACATACAACCTCATGTGTCATATCTAAGAGTATACTTTGACTGTACAGGAAAAAAAGGTCTCCAAAAGACCAAAAAAAAAAAAAAAAGAAGCAAAATGAAAAAAAAAAAAAGGGCCAAACAAAACAAATATCCCAACACCCCCAACTTTGGAATTAAATGCAGTATTTGTACAGCTTTTGATTGTAATAAACCACAGAATGGGTTCCCAGGCATAAAACTAGGTGGTAGAAAGTCAGTGTTCTTTATTTTGTTTTAGTAAACATAGGGATCTGCAGAGATGCCATCTGTCTGAAACACAGTGGATCAGAGAAAGAAAAGTCAGTCTCTAACCTCCTACGAACAAAGAAATCTAATTTCATTTTGAAACAAAAGGAACTAAATGTATCATTCTAAGACAGCCCCAGGACGTCCAAGCATGAAATTGAAGAAAAGGAGTTGCCAAAGACATGCAGAACAATCTTTTTAAAGTTACCTGGAATCAGGATATTTTGTAAGCGTGGCCAAGCTGCTGGTATACATGTGCCCACCCACATCAATGTGAACTGGTGCGTTGGATTTTGTGAGTTGTGCTGGAGTGGGGATGCCTTGATTGTTCAATGGAGATGCAGGGGATCTAGTGATCAGAGGTCTTGACATATTGGGCCGACTGTCCTGTGAAGAGATAGACCCGGGTTAATGATCTTCTTGAAAACCTCGCAGAAACCCACAGTCTCCAGTCAACAGCACTGTCTTGTAGCCTCAGCTTACCATTTTCATCTTATTAAAGCACAGACAAATCTTTGGCAGTTTTTAAAATCAATCCATCTGTAAAAGTCTTAACTGGCTGTGTTTTAAATAGGTTAAAGTGTGGCAAAATGCAACGATTGAGCCCACAAAGTAGAAATCACGTTTGATACAACAAGTTCTTCCTGAACACTGCTCATGACTGACAACCCATACAGAAAAGAGAAAGAAGCTCATTCTCATATTTCAGAGCTGATAAAGTCTCTGAGAAAAGCACCACGAGCCGCAGACAGAAAGACTAAGTACAATTATTATATTCTTTAATTAAAACCCACAGGTAGAAGTTATGCTCCTTCCCAAGCCCTCCGTCATTGCTACGCAGTCAGAAGAGAAATACGAACCCTCAACTCCTCCATTCTGCACAATCTTCTCTCGAATTTCCAACTCACATAGCACGGAAACAGAAGCAGAAACACCTGGACTAGTCAACTGCTCACGCACTGCACACTGCTGGACATCGGCAGCCTTTGAGAAAGACATCTTCCATTTAAAAGTTACACGGATGGCGAGAGCTGCCCCTGCGTGCCCCACATAGGCGGCGGGTCTGAGCGGCTTCCCCGGGCAGGCGAGCTCCCAAAGTGGAGCGGGAGCTGATGCTGATGAAACCAACTTTTAGTCACAAAGGCAGGGATGTAACGCCAGCGAGCAGCGTGCTCCTCGTCTGCGCACCCGGCGGGGTGGGGCAGGGCAGAGCCATTTGCCCGAGCCAGTAAGGCAGGCTGTATTCAAAGCTGGGGATTAAAATAGAAATGCGTTCGAGAGCGGTTTTGGGACGACCGCACTTTCTGCTGAAGGAAAGCTCCACACTGGTGGAATCTTATAGAGATGCCTTGAGAAATAAAAGCCCTTGCAAATTACGCAGTTTTACATATAAAAGGTAAGCAAAGCAGCGAGAAGTCAGATACACTTCATCACAAAACTCTCTTTGTTCTTTCAACACATCTTTTAGCTGCAAAACCTAATGGCTTCTTTGTAAACATCTCACAGAGCTGGGTATAAGCCTTGCAGAAGCAGAGAGTTACGGGGAATTTGGACTGGCCAAGCCCTTTGCCGCTGAAAACATTTATATGTTTTTCATGGCTGTTAAAGATTCAAACCATAAAGGCAACGTGAGCCAGGTAAACGTCTAACCGAAATGATTTACAGGCCAGCACTGCACAATAAATCCAAGTAATACGTAACAAAAGGCATCTATAAACCACAAGGTACTTAACTAATTTTCTTTCATACACAAAAGCAAGCTTTGGTCAAATACTGATAAAAAGAAAGAGGATGAAGAAAAATGCCTAGTTTAGATGTCAGGGGCCAGGGGGCTGCTGCTTGTTTTGCCTTTTTTTCCCCTGTTTCTACATAAGCAGAAGTTAATATAGATTTGCAGAAATACCACTCTTAATCACTACAATTGCTTGAGGAGGTGCCTGCAGCACAACGAAGACAAGTCCAGACAAAATACGGTACACACGCTATGCAAAACTAATGTCTGCTATAAATGCTATGTGGTACAACCACCACCCAAGATGTTACTGATCTACAGCAAGGTATTTAGCAAAATAATGAAGAAAAAATTAAAAACAATGACTGGAAAGGTGGAAATAAGAAGGCAAGAAATGATACTAACTGAGGAAAAAGTGTGCGTGGTGGGGTAGGGAACACACTTCAGTGCTCAAAAGCAGGCAAACAATTCGAAAACCTAACAAAGAGAGCTGAGACCAAAAAGAAAAACAAATTATGTAACTTGTATGAAACAGGCAACATCATCCCCCTTACTAGGATCCTCTCTGTCAGAAAAACACAGCCCTGTTACAATTTAGCAGACTGCAGCACTGAGGAGCCTGTAATAGTTTTTCAATAGGACACATTCTCCTGTATATTCTGCCCAGGGCTGCTCGGGAGAAAATGAACAGATTTTCAGGGTTAATATTGTAGTTAGGCTGGGACCTCATTCAGCAGAGCTGTGATAGCACTGGGCATATGAAACAGGAGGGGAAGGCACAGGATAAAAAACATCACCGTGAGGATGGGAGATAGCTCAAAAGACCGTGGGCATTTCACAAGGCAAAAAAAAAGGTAAGAAAACAGAATTGGTTTCCAAAAGTGAGATGTAACCAAGCATCCCTGTACACAGTTTGCCTATTAAAACTCCCAAGAAATAAACAAAATATCTGTAACTATATTAAAACCTTTGCTATTTTATTTCACCTTCCTCCTTTTCAACATTCCCCCTTCTGGCTATCTGCATCATTCTGCCTCAAGAAACAACACTCAAGTGTTCAACACTTAGATATTAAATACAATAACCTAATGCTGCTCCAGCCCCAGCTTACAAAGATGAAGCCCCTTCACTACTCCTTTGGCAACCACTTTGAAATTATACAATGGTAGCTCTGCTATTCTACTACTTCTATCCAGTTGCCCTTGAGAAATTGATGCAGAAATGGGATTCAGAGAACTGGGTGATTAAAAAACAGCTTCTTCTGTGTGGCACATCCCACCAGCATAGCAGAGAAGATCACTATTCAACAGTGCTTAACAGATTGGAGTTAAATTGTTGTATTAGTTCAGTTACAGAGACAGGAAGATAGTCTCTCTGAAAAAAAACATCCAGAACTATTGCAAATACAA
Source organism: Numida meleagris (assembly GCF_002078875.1). Classification (NCBI taxonomy): domain Eukaryota; kingdom Metazoa; phylum Chordata; class Aves; order Galliformes; family Numididae; genus Numida; species Numida meleagris. Next base: position 102,938,962 of record NC_034410.1, read on the forward strand.
ATTGAGCAAGCGTAGATAGAAAAAAAATGTGGTAACAATAAGGCACTACTGGTAAATTAAACTTCCACTAACCTGAAGTGATTACAAATACAATTCCTTAGAAACAATTAGAGGAGAGAAGGGAGTCGTAGAAACCAAACTCAGCGGGATCCAGCTGATTACAAGCTATTTAAAACAGCTGGTGACAAAAATGACCGAAAGGCTCCTCGGCAGCCTGCCTTGGTGTACTCCGTCTCACATAGGTCGCTGTGCCCAGGAAGAGTTTGTACTTCAACCATGGCTGCTCCCACATGGGAGGGAGATCATGGAGGTGGTTTTCTGCCTTGGGAAGTGCACCAACTTTATTCATGAGTAGGACGCAAAGCAGAGCCAGAGTCTGTGCTGGCTATAGGAGCAGCAACTTTCCTGCTCTGCTAACAGTTCACTTTTCCAGTTGGTATCTTTCCTTTACAGATATTATCCTATGAAAAAAAACAAATAAGAACAGGAAATCCCAGGTTTCACAAAACTTCCTGCGGACTGAAATACTTGAGATACTTTGTAAGACATCTACCATTATTAGTACTGCAATATTTTGATCCCAACAACTTTTCAAAATAATGAGTTCCGATTTCAAACCCAGAACAAATTTATTGCTCAAACTACATACTCAAAAGAGCTACTAAAAGCTATGTGCTGGGCATGTTGAAGATATTTAGGTCTTACAAGACATTGCAGTTTTGGTTCAGCACACAAAACCACTACCCTATCAGAAAAACAATTTGGGGCTCCTCCGTTTTCCGTCTTGTTACTAGAGGAGCCTTTGAATAATGAGGAGTTGGTAGGCCAGGTCTTTCAAGTACATTTGAACACACTTCTCACTTTCTGCCCTATGCAAGCCTTCTTGTAGGGTTAACAGAAGCAAAAGCAGCCTTGCCTGAACTCTTCCCTGTGACCTACAAAAATCCTTAGGACCAAGAAGGCTTTCTACCAAACAGGACTGAGGATCATGGAGGAAAGCTTTCAGATCCCCTCTCCTCCCTGCTTTTTTCTTCTCACCAACTCTGTTAAATACTATTGTTAAAGAATAAGCGTTTACATCCAGGCTGAAAAAACACAGCTGTAGGGCTGAGATGTGCACCAGTACATCTGGTCTACCAAAGAACAACACAGGAACCACGTCGACCTGGTGGCAAGTGGAAGAAATAAGAGATATCTGAAGAACATGAGGTATTACAATGTACTGCTAAGTGTACAAAATCGAAGAGACAGGAGGCTTCCTCTTCCCCTGAAAATATTCGCTCATGTTAGGCTGCTATGATTAGAAGTGGTTTCAGAAGTGTTATTTACACTCTGTGGTATTAAGCAAAGTCATTTCAGTTCCCTTCTTAAGCCAAGAACCTTGACGAAAACCACACCACTACAAGACAACTCAAGCTCACTCACTGGAGGATCAACATTCAAGTGCAAAGCATCTACTTAGCTCCCATGACCAAGAGGATCATTTCAGGCTGTGGGTCAAGGCATATCTTGCCAGGGTTAATACAGCAAACACACTGCCCATTAGCCAGCCCAGCTCAAGAAGGAATGCATAAACACTACTCAGTATGCTTCAGCTCTAGTCTTTGTATCAAACTGTAAAATTATTGGATCCTCCCAGTCACAATGCAAACAGTTATCCCTGTTGAGAAAGTCAAAGTTACACACTTCCAACTTTCTTGGATTTTTCAGGAGGAGGTGAGTACAACTTGTCTCATCTAGGCAGGCCAGAAGAAATGATAATCATGCAACAGTTTATTGTAACACATCCAATCATTATATTTTCTTACAATAGAAAGCCATAAGAGATGTTTCTCTTCACAGCTTTGTGTCAAGGAACCACCTAGAGTGGCAAAAGTAGTCAGCATAGTCACACCAGCAATTTCCAGCAGAAACATCTCTGAATGTACATACCCCACTGTGTGGAAAATGAATCCAAACAGCTAAAAATCTTCCAAAGATAGAGGCACAAGAGCTTTTTCCTTCAGTACATAGCAGGAACCATTCAAATCTCATGGCCAGCTGTGCTCCTTGACTTTGAAATAACTGATCCTTGGGGGAGCCTGTGGGGATGCACAAAACCCTGCTTCGAGTCCCTCATCCAAACCAGGAACATTAAGATAACTCTGATTTGGCTCCTGCAGAAGTGTCCTCATTCTGAGGAGATGCATTTTTCAAAATAAACATTTCATTAAAGATTAAAAAAAATTGTGATCATGTCTCACCACAATGCTTAAGCAAATACCCTCCACTTTTTTTCAGTTCAGCAGAAACAGTCACCACAACAAAGAGGCTGGAGAAAGCATTTATTCAATATAAACAGTATCAGTAGAGTACAAACAACTCTTCTGAAAGGTGTAACAAGCATAAAGAGATACAGAGCTATGTGTCCGGGAAGCCTGTTCTCCTGGAAGGGGAAAACCCATTCCTGGGATCCTCCATGGCTAGTGACTTCCTCACAATGAGCTCTGTCTTTGGCCACAGTACGCCACGTCCACAGAGAACACCAGGTTGCGCTGGCCTCTCAGACAGCCCAGCAAGGTGTTCAGAGATGACCATGCACAGCAAGGAATATGCCAGATGCTTTTCAGTCTCCTAAGTGCCAGGGCGGTGCCTTCTTTTCACCTTCATTCTGAAGAACAGACACAAAGAAGACCCTTTGCAAAAGGTCTTTACACTTTCTGCACTTCACAAATATCAATGCTCTTTCTTCTTCTTCTTCACCGTTATACTGATGGTAGTTCTCAGAGGAGATGTTTGGGCTGCAGTGGTGCCACCAGGTCTGCAAAACAAAGAAGTAACACATCACTTTCCCTGGCAAAAATCTGCCGATTGCACTGTAATGTTTTGCCTTTCATCAATATAATCTGAATGCTCTTTCCCTTGCAGCTGCAAGCTTTAGACTGCTGACTCTGAACATTAAGAATTACGTTTATAAAGCAAAACTCCAAAGCAATTGTTTGAGTGCTGTGTGAGAGACAGGCCCCAAACACCATCAAATGCAATTTAGTGCCATGGTAAGTTGAGATAGTAGGCCCCCTGAGACTCAGTGGTAGTAGTAGAAGAATTATTTTAGACCTCTGGAGGAAAAACCTCATTTTACATCCTGAATGCCTGTCAACATGTGATGGAAGACCAAATTATTCTATACAAGACAGTCAAGTACAATACAGAGCTTGAGAAGTCAGGACAGTTCTTCTGAGGTGCTGAAGCACTGACTGCAGCACAAGACTAACTACTTCACCAAGCAGCAGCTCACTCTGCCCACAACCAGTGCCATGTCTGCAGCACTCTGTACAATTTGCAGAAATACAGACAGCAATGCATTTCGTAACAAGGTGTGTGGCATGTGACTGCCTGAGAGAAGTCAGAGATACTCAGAGGGTATCATAGCCAGAGGGTACGGTCCAGGCCATGAAAAGATAAAGGTATGGCTGAAACCAACTCCTGGAGGTGAGATCTTCCATATCACGCAATAGCCCAAACAGCAATGGTGAGTGGAGCACTTACCTGACAGGACAGTTTCAACTGCTATGTCCTCCATGTCCCAGAGGTGCTGGCCCCAGTGGGCCCTCAAGACGAGTCTCCCTTGCTCCATATCCTACATGCTACTCTCACAGCCTCCTCCTCTGGATGCAGGCACAGCTGGGCACACCGGCCTGCGAAGTGCTGCAAGTTCTGGAGAGAACATGGTTGCATTTCCTTGGCACAATGAGTCTTGCTGGGACTTCATTAGAGCTGATCAGACCTAGAATAAATGCCACAGGTGCAGAGAACCAAGGGCAAGGCAAGATCTATGGAATGAGAGGTATTTCTGCTGGATGGAGAGCACTACCTACCTGGAAGTTCAGGACAGTGAAAAGTGCCCTTGGACAGGAGCTTGAAGACACTTTGAAAACCCCAACATGCAGGTGGACAGTAGTCAAGCCTGCAGCACACAACTAACTTCAGCAGAACAGCTCTAACAACAATTTCATCATAGACTGGCCACTGAGAACTTAAGAAAATCTCTAATTAATTTGAGAAGGAGGCTTTAGAAATAAAGGCAGAAGCTATGCTTATACCATCACTGTGGCAAACGCAAATCCAAAACCTAGAAAAAGTCAGGTTTACAGAGACAGGATTTCTCTCTTCAAGTGCCCAGAAATTTTTTTGAAGATTCCCCTAGGTCTTGAAACTGCATGCAAAAGTTTACTACCGCCCCTCAAGATATTCTGTAGTTTGCGCTCTTTATGGAAGATTAACTCAGCCCCTTGCTTGTTTGGGTAAGCATAACTGAGGCCAGACCAAATGCTTTCATTTATTAAATTCAAGCACTTTTTAAGTAGCGCTCTATATTTCTGCACGTCCTACCCTCTTCTTGCCGTTTACACCCTCTAAACATTGGACAAGCCAGTGGTAAATGTGGCTGATGCAGGACTTGACTTAAGCCTATAACTCAAACTGGATCTTCTGCATATATGCAACCCAACGCACTATTAAAATAAAATCCATGTTAAACGTGGGGGTCAAGCCCAGGTGCATCACCTCCTCCAGCACACAGCCACTAGCCACTTTGTTTTCTGTAATGGAAGAAGACTTCTATGGACCTGCTGCTGGTTGGATTCTCACTCGGGAAAAGTGGCAATTTAATTTACAAGCAAAACCGGATTCAAAAGTTGCTCTCAATTACTACACAGCACACAGCTGCCCACCCAGCACCGTATAATCACAGGGTGCACAACCCAGAATGTAGCCAGCAAAACCATCCCGTAACCCCTCGGGAGGATGAAGGAGGGCACCAGACTGAAGGCCAACAGACCTGCTGGCACCGCCTCTAATGGCGTCCTACAATAGGGATGGGCCAGATGCCTGCAATTTTAGACCGTTTGTTTCACTAGAAGCTGATTTGCTCTGCACCAGCTTCTACTCAAACTGACAATAACATTGATTTAGGAGTGATCAAAAGGAAGAGCAGCTCCCCAGCCTGAGCCTCCTCTAACTACATGTGCCCAGCCCCAAATACTTGAAGGCATGCATAGCCAGGAACCTCCTCTCATGCCTTTGTTCTCACAGACAGAAAGTAGATCCTGCCAGGTACTGCAGGAACTGCTACAAGCCACCAATTGCCAACAGATTCCTCAGCCTCAATGGAGAGAGACTACAGTTATCTTGGACATGTCCATGCAATTATTTTTATTCATTTATTTTAATAAAAGGAAACACTTCTACAGAGATGAGGAGTCGCTGGGAAAGAGGCTGCCAGGTCTCAGGAGCCTTGCACAGCCTGGCAGCCCTGTCCACAACACTCCAGCTGATACAAAAGCCTTTGCTTCCACTACCTCAAGGACAGCTTCATTTATTTTCCTTTAAACCCAGAAAATAGGTCACTAACTTCTCTTACCTCTATCAAACCTCAGGTAGCAGAAAGAGGGTGAATTTACCCATAACTGTATGAAAGCAAGCACACAAAGAAGTTTTGCCTTTTGGCAGAGCGCAGATGAGAGACTGGTTCTCCTTCGTACAAGGCCTTAGCTGTTCCATTAGTGGCCTTGATCCAAACGCCATGGACCACCTCATCCTGGCTGCATGAGGTGTGGTCTGCCAGTGCCTTTGCAGACAAGATACCTGCCCTGGGACTCCACTGGAGCTCGCACCTCCTCCCTAGAAAAGACAGCCACCGGGGAAGCTGTCCCCAGGCTGGGAATAGCCTGGCACAGAGCAGCCAACAGTTCCTGCTACACCGATGCCATACCACAGCCACCTTGGCTCTGAGTGGTACATGGAGTTCAGGTCAGCAATGGAGGAATGGAGGTGGGAAGGAGCAGCTCTGAACACAGGAATCTGACACCCGCTCCTCCCAGGTGGACATCCTGGAAGTTAAGCTAACTAAGTAATTTCAGTCATACTTCTCACTCGGGCCCTTCATCCACTTCCAGTAAGCACTCTGAGCGCATTCTGTAAGAATCTTTACATTAAAAAAAAAAAACAACACAAGAGCAAAGAAACAAACAACACAATGCTCCTTCCTGGGTTTTAAAGGAAAGAGCTTCTCTTTGCCAGGACCATGCAGGTACATTTGAATGCAAAGTTAAACAACTCCTTAAAGATGGTGTCAAAATTTGAGCAGGGAGAAAAACCAACTGGTTCTTCTTGAGTCTGCAATTTGTCCAATAATCTCCCGGTGAGAAGAAGCACCAAAATACAAGCATTGCTAAAATCTGACTGTTTTGTTTGCGAGTTAAGATCCTATCAGCAGTACACGAACAAAGATTAACATCTTGAATTGCAGTCATATCTGAAGATTTTAAAGACTCATAAGAATGCAGACTATAGTGGGATAACTGGAAGATTGTCATTAACTGTCAGAATTTGAAAAATGGGCCTTTTCTGCAAATTTGACTCACAACCCCAACAGAAATAAGCCCACACTACTTTATTTAAAGTTAATTTACACTACAGTTTGAATAGCACCTGCCCTTGGGTATGTTCCAGAGGAACGTCTCCCTTTTCACAAAGCCAGGCTAACACCCATTGTAAAACTTCCAGAGGCACATTAGATGTCTGTTCTCCCCCTAGCAATTTCACCCTTAGAAGTAGAAGGAACGCTGCCAGTTACAGCCTGTGCTGAGGAAACATGAGTTATAATTTTACCCTGGGAAAATTGCTGAACTGGAAGCTTCTGGTGTGGCATAGGTCTTGCCTTCGCAATCCAATGGTTCTTTTGATTCAGAGAGGCTTTGAAAGGGTGGTGATGAAAAACATAGCCTCACCCTTTGAATCAGCCAGCCGCCTGCTTTCCTTTGCACTTTTAAAATTTGTTTTATTAATTTGCCTACGAGCAGAAAGAGATAATACTGACCCATATGGAGAAGATGCATTTTTGGACATATCAACAGAACATTATCTACTTCAGACTGAACAAGCAGCCAACAGAAAGAACCACCTTCACATAGCCTGAAGAATTCTATATCTGGAATCACCTTCAGAAAAAAAAAAGGGCCTCTGTTAGCTCTTCCTGTCATATGAAAGGGACAAATCCTAAGAATCCAATAAAACTGTGTCTATGAAACGCTGTAATGCACTTGAGCTCTAAGCACTCTCCAGATGTTTCTTGCAGCAACAAATAATAAAATATTCTCAGCCTGAATTGTAATTTTGAAGACACTGTGTCCACTTAGTAATTATGAGACTAGACAATATAATAGAGAGATAGCTTCATCTATAACCTCACAGCAGGAAAAAAACACACAAAAGAGCTTTAAGACAATACCTTTATAATTAACGAATTTACAATTTAGATGCTAACAAAACTGCAAGTCTGACAGTTACAGTTCAAGCTGGTACACAATTACAAACACTGTGGAAAACTGCAATGCTAAATTATACACCCTTCACTCCAGGAAGGATGAAATGCAACACTACAGCCAAAAAAGGATCAGCCTTCAGGAGTCCTCTGCTGTCGTGGGGTTTTCCTCCTCTCTATTGCCCATTTCCCCTCCCAGTGCTGACCTAACTAAAGCAGCGGTGCCATCTCAGAAAAAGACGCTCTAATGAAAACCTGTCAGAGTGACTGACACAACCAAGAGGGAGAAGGAAATGACAAAGACCAAACTTACTGAAACAACAGGCTTTTCAGAAGTCCTGGTTAATGCGGAGTGCAACAAGGAGAGTTTACTCGGCTCTAAAATGATCCCGTGCATTTCCAGGGCTAGCTAAAAGTTTCTCTCTCCTCTTGTAACTCTCATTAAAATTATCAGCCTACATATTTCATAATAAGCAGGAGAATGAAAAAGTCCAAGCACTATCATGAGAGAAATCGCCTTATTTATCATTAGCTATTTCAAAACGCGTGTAGGTTACTTAATACCTTGGGACAGGCGGCATAACAACATACAGGTGCTGGGAGAGGAATCAGGCTTATGCTGAAGGCACAGACACAGAGCGGCACAAGATGGTTGAGGTGTCCCACGAGCAATTCTAGCAGGCTATGGACGCACCACCGCATACAGGAGCTGAGTAGACAGCCCTTGGCCACACAGATACTTTCCTACCCCCGCTCCATACCAAAACTCCGGTGCTCTTTGGATGTTAAAGCCCTCATAGGAGTAGGTATGCTTTGAGGCAGCTAGTGGAAAGGGGCTGAAGTCCTCAATTAAACTTAAAAGGCTTCATTGATGCAGTACTTTTTAGTCTGTTTTTACCTCTTTTCTGTTTTTTTTTTTTTTTTTGAAGTTTTCTTAAACATTGGGAAAACACCTAGGGATGAAAAGAGAAAAGGAACGGTATACACACATCAGGTCAAGCAGTGACTTTTTTGTGCAGTGTGAAGGGCAAGATTTGAGGAGTGGAGAACACAGGATCCTGCTCTAGGAGAGAAGCGTGCTTGGCAAGACGGCTAACATATGGCAGAGGAACAAAGCATACTTTAGATTTGGTTCATTTGATTCCATTATGTGTAAAAGATACTTTTGGATCCAAGGCTAAGAAATACAATTTTGATTATTATTGTTTTCAGACCTGTAGGGATTCCTCCAAGTAATCATAGTAGCTCATATGATAAAAACATCCATTTGCCAGCTAATTTTAGCGTCTTTTGCCCACAAGGGTGGATTAACCACAAATCTATATAAGCATGTGCTGTATGCATGCTGAAGCCATCATAGCTATCGCCAACTTCATGAAGCAGCAGCTGGCTAACTAGTTTTAGACAGAATGGTTTCTGCTAACTAGCTCAGCAAACTTTCAGTTTCATATTAAAAGACTTCTGCTTCATCTGACACTGCAGTAGACCACATACACATCCTCAGAATATCAGGAAAAGTTTCATATAGTATTCATTAACTTTTCATGGTTCTGTTTCGGAGTCTGGTTTTGTGCTTTGTTTATTACTAAACACATGAAGTGCCAGTGCTTGGACAACAAAAGGAACTGAAAATGTCTAAAGAAGCATTAAAGACCATGTCTGTCACTCAACAAAAAATGCCTACCTTAACTTTCTCTAGCTATTGGTTTTTATCTCCTCTAACACGCAACATGCATTTCAAATTGACAAGAAAGAAATAAAGACACATTAGCAAACTCATGCTAAAGATAGCTATGCTATGACATAGAAGCCAGCAATATTTCTGTACTCTTCTGAATGACCAAATGAGATGATTCAGGGACAGCTAGAAAGAAAAAGGGCAATAGGCAGCTTTATCAAGAAAATAAAAGCCAAGCTTATATTACACAAAGTCGCTTCATTTTTAAAACATACCGAAGCTACATTAGACAACCTAAGGGTGTGCACTTCCACTTGCAAGAACTGGATCAACCCCATGTGGTAAGAGTTCAGGTATTAAATTTCTCTTTTTGGTAGTTTACTCTGTAACTGGGTTTTTGGAGAAGTTGGCCATTGCCAAGAGGTTAGCCTAATTTAACCACTGCCAAGGCAATAAGCTTAATGTAAAATTGTTCTCATTCAAAACAACACCTGAAGAAATCTTTTTATCTGTTTAGGGGGAAGACATCACCTAACAAAAGCTACAGAAATCAAATCCAGTGAGTATCTTGAGCAGTAATAACCACTGGTACAAAGTGGTAAGACCATGCTAACAAGGGGGACACCGTCCTCCGTAACAGCTCAGGTCCAAAATTAACCACTCAGCTACACCTGGCTTCTGCAACAGAAAAAAAGAAAAAGCAACTTAAGAGAAAGATCAAGCAACAAGGACTGGGTTTATCTAGAAATATTTAGGAGAACAGTATGAGTATATAATAATTAAGCACTTAGAAGACATGATAATTTAGGACCTGATACTAAAATGTAATCACTTGTTATGTTGGTTGCTTGGAAAGTAATGCCTCCTATTTATTTCCATGGAAACTACAACAGATACAAAGGCCACAATAACACTATTTGATAGAGTGAATTCTCAGCTACAAAACATTATTTTTCAACACTGAAAATGTAAATACTGTTGGGAAGGTTCAACCTCTACTGCCATCCCACCAACATCTGCCTTGGATGTCACAGGCCAACAACATAAAATAGGAGGCACTGCCTTCAGAGCAGTCCTCATACATCAAAATTTGTTTGATTTACAATCAAATGTAAATGACTTAATACAGCAAAAACAGTTTGATTTCCAAGGAAGAAAAATGAGTTAAAAAAATATTTCTACACAAAGCATAGGAACAGAATCCTGCTTCTACCTAAAACAAAACAAACAAATGAAACCAAAACAAACAAAACCACAAGAAGAAAAAAAAAGAAAAAGCAAACCACACAACAAATAAATAAAGAATGATTTTGAGACCCTGTCTCTTATTTATCAAGGAGACACCACCGGAGGCTTTTCCCAGGCACACAGGGAACAAGACACTGCACATTGTGGAGAATGCTCATCAAATGCACCATGCAGTGGGCTACCAGCACTCAGGGACCAGGACAGAGGACGCATCTTCACCCCTGCAGGAATCAGAGGTAAGAAGTAAATCTTCTTTACAAAATTACTGCCTTAATGTGAATAAAAACCAAAACAAAACCACTAACTTCCAGCAGACACCTGAGAAGTGGAAGGAAACATCACACGAGGAAGGCTTGACAGCTCATGAAGGGACAGTCATACAATGACACATCTCAAGGTGTTGAAAGAGCATTTCCAGATTAAATCTGGAGGATAATCCTGCAAAGGTCTTTCTGTGGAAGTGAGTAAGCTTGGAGAAAAGCCCAGAAAGCCTAGGACTTGATGTGCTGCCCACCCTATGTCCAGGGATGTGGTGCAGGACACCAGCAGCTCTGTCCCAGCATACTGGGGAGGAAAAGCAGGAGGCTGCAGGGTCTTCAAGAGGCAAAACCAGAAGGTAACGGGGAGGCCAAGCGTGTGCTGCGAGTGGGAGAGGGGACACAAAGCTTTCCTTGTTGGGGCAACAGAGCCCTGCCAGAAGAGAAAGGGTAGTCTGGAGGAGGAGGCATTTAATTTGTGAGAGTGTGGAGAAGGGCGGTGAAACACGAAAAAACATTTAAGTTTTGCTTTGGTTTCCTCCATGGAACAAAAGCTTGCCTTCAAGAACAGCTGAATTATAATGACAAAAGTAAGAGCACTTGCAGCAAACAGGAAAAGTTTCAGAAGATCTGAGATGATCTTCTAGCAGAAGGGGCAGAAATTAACTTCAGCAATTCCTAAATTATGGATTTATCTCATGGCTGTCATCTTAAATCCCATTATAGACATACCCACACTGAACACTTGATTTCTGCTGAGCAGTGCCCTGGAGCTGCAGAACTGAAGGGGATGAGTTAGGGGAAGGAAAGGAGTGGAAGGATGGGATCACTTTGTGTTTCATCAGAAGCACTAAATCTCAGGATTTCCATCCATGTTGCCTTGCAGAGGGAACAGCCCAGGAGACAACAAGCAGTGAGCGTATTTGTGTTCCTTACTCCACATATTTGAAAGCCGTGTGGAATGAGGTGTGGCAGTGGAATTTATAAATCCAGTCCTAGCTGGAAACAGTGGCGGGTTGCCAACCATGCCATAAAGGTCCTGTCATCTCAGCTCCAAGTAACATCCTCAGGAGCTCGATGTTTTCTCAGATTGAGGTGTGCCACAGCTACAGAAAAAAAATTGTAGTGCAGTCACAAAGTGTGATAGCCACAGCAGTGTTACCTGCCCCATTCACTTAAACAAAACCTCGCAACCCACCTCACCATGATGGATCTCACAAAGGGCTCGACACAAGGTAGCTTCACCAAGAACAGCACTCCTGCCAACAGTAACTTCACCTGACCATAAGCCAGTCTGGAAGTTCCTATGAGGCTGAAGCAGAGGTAACTGGTGATGGGTACCCAGTAGTAAGGACAGAGGCTAACCTCATGTGACCAAGACAAAGCAAACTGGGAGCGACATCGGTGGGACTACAAAACCCAGAAGAAATAGCAATGTGTGCCTAAGCTGAAGCAGTAGCTGTTATATTAGAAAAGATTCTTAAACACAAAAAGGAAATGGAAGACAGCCAGCCAGATAAACTCTACTGTGCAGATCAGAATCAATGATGACTATTATTTTTTATAAAGGGTCTAAAAATACAGTGCAAACTAATTCCTCCCATCTGAAGCCTGGCACCATTTGGTATCTTCAATTCAAAAAAAACAACAAACCAAAACCCAAACAACTGCATGCCTTTTTTCTTCCTCCCCTTCTTCTCGCTCTTTTGCCATGCTGACGCTTGTTTGCATTATGTCTATTTTGAGCTAAATTAAATAGGAGCAGCAGAGCTTTGATTCAGCAGTAGCAATAAATGGGGTTAGCCTGGCATTGATCTGTGTAAAGGGGCCAAAGCTGGGACTGCCAGCAGCAAAACGTGGTCAGTGAACTCTGCAGTGCCAGAGTGACCCTGCAGCTGAATTCTTAGCCCTGATTACAACAGAAATAGACTTGCTTTCCCGAACAAAGAGTATTTCAGGCAGCAGATTAACAAGAGAAAGTGCACTTATAACAGCAGATTGAGGAAACGGAACAAAAATAAGAACGACCACACACTTCCGAGTATTTTAGATAGCTCCTGAACAGTGCAAAACAAATGCATGCCTTGCTTTGTACTTTTGGTGGGCCAGCCAGCACTAGGCCCAAATGCTAAGGAAAACGCAGTTTATTGCATATCAGTTGAACAGCTTCAGCAAGTAAGTAGGCAGCAGGGAAGATGAGGAAAAACCATGTTAAGGACTGTATACTTGCCAGAACACTTGCCTTGCAATCCTACAGAAAGGGAAGTCATGCTAGCTACAAGAGGCAAGGCACCCTTCATAAATCATGCTTCAAATTCAGACAGCAAATTTATATACAACCAGCATTTCATAATCCTTAGGAACACAGATCAAATCTGCTAGCTCGCAGATGTCTCGGTGTCTGTGCTGTTGTGCAATGCGAAAGAGCGAGAGAATATCAGCATGTCCAGTCTCCTAACTACGGGGTTTAATCAGAGTGCATCCACGACGAGGAACAAAGTGCTTCTTGTTTGCCCCACAGTCCCCCCAGTCTCGGGCCAAGCAGGGTCAGTCCGGGTCCTTGGATAGGGATCCCACTAGGCAGGTCGGGAAGCTGCAGGACTGACTGCTGCCCCATAGGGACCCGAGCTCCCGCAGCAGACAGAGGAAAGTGGGGACTCACAGATCAACCGACTTCCACTTCTAACCAATGTCTTTCCCATGTTTCACTATAAATGCTCATTAACACAAGCATTTCCTTAGAATCAAGCAGCACAAAATACTGAGTCCAATCTACTGCCTGCCCAGAGCAGGGGGTTGGAATTGGATGATCTTTAAGGTCCCTTCCAACCCAACCCATTCTATGATTCTATAAAATCCTTACAAACATGCCCATAAAAGCTTTCATCTCATTTCTCCCAGAAAATCCCACTACGGATTTTTGTTGCTTGGTTAAGCAGCAAGGTGGAGGACATGGAGGAGAGGGAGGGTGGTTCTAAGAGTCTGCTGGGGCACTGACAGTCTCAAAAAAACAAGGCAGAAATCTGCCAGACTGTGTCCTGTGTTTTAAATGCCACTCATCTGCCTTGCTGCTCTTTATGGGCTGACTGCAGTCTTCGCTGGGGTTTGTGGTGGCTGCAGTGCCCGAGCACGGGACATGCGGTTGTCACAATGACTGGGAACTCGCTGACTGATTTATGGGAACTTACAAACCCACAAAACCAGAAGATATTTGTATTCACTCATATCCTGAGTGCTTCTTTCACCTCTCATTGAATAGCTCCCATGCAAGTCCGGGAAAGTTTCTGTATAGTTCAAAAGTCACATTCTGCATCCTTAAAGCATCACACCGCAGTGCCCAGCCCGAGCAGCTCGAGGCCAGCGTGCCCACACCCGTAACAGCAGCTCCAAATTAAGCCATCATCTTAGCTGGGTAATGGTTATTGAGACATCTCAAATGGATCGGCTCATTATTAAAAAAGGCAATTATGGCAAATTAGACTTCTCACCAGAACAACAGCCTAAGCTTTAAATTTGCTACGATACATGCCTGACCACCCTTTTTAAATGAGGATAGCTGAGGGCTCCGACTCACCGTCACTCAGCAAACAGCTGTGCAAAGTGGGACGGCTCCTTCTCACTGCTCCTCTCCACGGGGTCACTGCCCTGGGGCAGCACCAGCAGAGCTGACCACGTGCCCGTGCCTTGTGCGTGCCCCATCACCAGCCAGGCAGCACAGTGCCCATCCACAGTGACAATGGCAGCCCCATGAAATCCACTGACCAGGGCTTGGTGCAGCTGCTGAAGCCCACGTACCTTCTGCTGACTCTGCAAGGGAGCAAAAGCCTTCTGCAAAGGAGGGCAGCTGAGGGCAGCAGCATCAAGCTAAGATTTGCCAGGGCTTGCCTGCCAGAGGACAGAGTCTGGCGTTTTAACCATTTTTGGCACATTCCACATTCAGTATTTTCAGAAGCTTTCGAGGATGTTTATGAAACAACTGCAAGGTAGGCAACTAAATTCACAGCGGTATAAAGAATTCCTTCCCACATTCCTCTCCCATGCTCTGCAGTTGAAATAAATGAAGATGTAGTTTATGTTTCTGTAATTACAGTTTGTTAAAAGCAGAACAGGTTGTTAAGTTATGGTAAGGAGCCCAGGAGCTCGTACCCTGCTTTGAATACCACAGCGGTGTAGATTTCACTGAATAAAAAAGGCTGGCCAAAACCAGAGGGAATTTGCGCTCTGGTATTGTTCAGCATAAACCAATTTACCTTTAAAGCAATCATGTTAACCAAAGTGATCAATTAGAAAATGATCTTATGAGAGCAACGTCAATGCACAGCACACCGCCAAGTTTCAGTTATTTAATACCAAATACCACAAGGGTAATACTGCTCGCTTGTTTTATGACGTTGTTGTACCATCCATCTTCTGCCGTTTGCTTTTAATCCCACTTTTCCCCCATTAAATACTTACAGTATTTATACAGCCTTGTAAAACTCCAGTACAAAAGAATAAGCAACAAGAACTTTCCCCCATACATTACTTACCAACTTAATTATGTAATGCAATGTGAAAGGTTTATGTACACCAGCTGGATCTCATTACAGCTCCATTTCTTTCTTTTTAAAGTGCACTTTATCTGGAACACTGAAGTCACTAGGAATTCCACTTAAATATGTTGAGCTGGTGCACACAATGCTGCAGAATGCTAGCTCATTAAAAAGGCTCACAGCAAGTCAAGCTTGTGGACACTTATTTCGGAATTTTAAAATGCACCAGGTACATTTAAATATCTGAAGACAAGTCAGGATTAAGTGACTCAGCCTAATTCAGCCTTCCCTTCCTCAGCATTGCAGCAACCTGAGGAATGCTCTGCCATGTGCAACAGGAATCGGGAAAGTGAGAAAGGAAAAGTTTCAGGAGACCATTGGTATCACACCTCTGCGAAGGGTCAGGGAGGTGCCAGCCCTGTAAACTGAACACGATGC
Source organism: Numida meleagris (assembly GCF_002078875.1). Lineage (NCBI taxonomy): Eukaryota > Metazoa > Chordata > Aves > Galliformes > Numididae > Numida > Numida meleagris. Next base: position 102,954,418 of record NC_034410.1, read on the forward strand.
ATCAAACAAGTAGAATTTCAGTGCTGGGAAGAATTTGCCATAAGGCCATCAAGGAGGCTGCTAAATGCCCAGCTGATCCCAAGTAAACTTGTTGCACATTTTAGGAATCTTCATAGAATGATTTAGGTTGGAAGGGACCTTAAAGCCCACACATTCCCATCCCGTGCCATGGGCAGGGCTGCCACCCCCCAGCTCGGCTGCCCAGGGCCCCATCCAACCTGGCCTTGAAGGCCTCCAGGGATGGGGCACCCACAGCTTCTCTGGACTTCAGTACTTTGATAACACCGACTGAGACATTCCATGTACAGTTGTGAGGCAAGAGTTGTGGTTTAATAAATGGAGAGAACAAAACCAAGCATAAAAAAAAAAACCTGTGCAGTGATTTTATTTTTGTTGTATATTTGACTGTAATTACTGCCTTAAGTAGTTTAATTGTCTGGCATCTCTTCAAGTGTCTTGCCTGTGGGGAGGGGAGGCAGGCCAGTTTATGGTTTGTTATTAATGAACAAAGCACAAACAAGTTTACCTTGTCTGTAATCAACATTCCCATCAAAACAGACTGAGAAGAAAATGCAAAGGGGTCCGTTCATTCCACAGACTGAACGCTATTGTGTTAATATCTGATCTTTTAATTACAAATGTCATTTATACCTCAGAGGGAAATCGGTGTTTTTACAGCATCCACATGAGAAGCACCTGAGACCACCACAAGCATGCCCTCCTTGCCCATTTCCCAATCTCCACAGACACCTGCTTCTGGTCACTGGTCTGGGAATGGGAGCACCGGGACAGCCAGCCCCAGGGTCCAGCCCTGGATGACCTCCGTCACGTGCACTCAAGGTGAGAAAATGGGATGTGCACAGAGGCAAAATGAATTCTGATGTTTGCAAGCAAAATTGTGGGGCCACTTACAACTGCTGCGGAATGACACACATCCAGCCCTTCTCAGCTGGAAATAATTTTTGCCTGGAGTGGAAACAGAGTGGAAGGAAAATAGGAATGAGTGACAAAAAGAAGCCCATGCAGGACAGAATAAAGTATAGCCCCCTGCTTCATTAAGAAATGATTAGGCACAAGAAGCCATCAGTAAAAGTCAGAGGAGTTATATTGAGGACATGGTAGAGCCAGGAGGATAGAGAAGCAAACGGCTATTTTTCATAGCAAGTAAGAACCACAAAGACAACAAATTTGGCCATTAGTCTTGTTTTTCCACTTAAATTGGTATAGGAGCCCACTGCTTTTAGCTCACATCCTGCTCCCAGCCCAGCAGGCCACCCTGATGGCAGTGTGGTGGGGACAGAGCTGCAGCCAGCTCACCACAGGGGAGCTCACCACTGGTGACAGAGGCAGCTCCTCCTCCCAGCCTCACTGCCGGCAAGGGTGACAATTAGTGTTATTTGTGCTGTTCTCCTCTGCCAGGAGGACACTCATCCACTAGGATCCTAACTGAGACTGCTACCTTTCACATAAGTCACAAAAAAACTGCTTTAAGAGTCACCGAGTGGTTTGGGTTGGAAGGGACCCATCCAGTCTCTCCCCAGTCCATCGGCTGGGCTGCCACTCACCAGTTCAGCTTCTCCGGGCAACCTGTTCCTGTACCTTACCACCCTCTGAGTAAAGAATTTCTACCTAACATCTAACCTAAATCTCCCCTCTTCTAGCTGAAAACCATTCCCCCTCATCCTATCACTTTCAGACCCTATAAGAAGTTGGACTGAACAAGTGCAGCTCCTTAAGCCTTTCTTCATAGGAGAGGTGTTCCACCCCTTTGATGATCTTCATGGCCCTGGCCCTCCTTTGGACCCATTCCAACAGCTCCATGTTATTCTTATGCTGGGGGCCCCAGGCCTGGGTGCACTGCTCCAGCTGGGGCCTCAGGAGGGCAGAGAATGGCTAACAACTTCCCATTACTACAGCTGAGGACTTCCTTCCCCACCCCGCTTTGGGCTAAAATTGCTGGCGATGCTGATTAACATCTCTTATCAGCTTTCTCAGTCACCTCCAGCACTTCCATCCCCAGCTCCTGAAGCACAACCTCACACCTACGGGATGGTCCCACTGGCTCCAGGGAGGCTCTGCGTTGTGGCGGCTATTTCTTGTGGGCTTCATTTTCCCCTCAGCAAAACACACAGCTTTTATTCAAATTGCACAACAAACACAGCATATTCAACAGTGCCTCTGAAACAATGCTGCTGATTTGCAGCAGCGCTCAAGGCATCTGCCTGCCATGGCTAACCATAAGCAGAGCAGATAAACACCTCTCCTTGAATAAAGTTATAATAGAGCACATGATTATGTATCTTGTTACACATACACAGTGCGGAAGCAGATGCTGTAAATACTGTTCTGAGGTCTTCTACTCATTGAAATGCACAAGCAGAAACTTGGTAGAAGAGAGATCTGAAAAGAGACTGTATAAAAGTTTAAAATAGGTTTAAGAAAAATGGACTGCTCTATGATAGCAGCTTAACTACTTCTAAAGAATTACTTGCTGAAAGCCAGCATCCAGCCATCCGCCAACAGAACCAACAAGAAATTCCTGCTTTCTCAGAGCTAGGACCTCGCAATTGTTTCTTTAGGGGGCAAAACCAATGTGTTTTGATTAAGCACACCACTGAAGCATTTAAAGCTGTGATATATAACATGAACTGACTGCACAATGAGAATGCAGGCATTAACATACAGAATAGAGCAGTATACACAAGTAATTTTGGATGCAGATAGCCATTCATCGCAGGGATTGAACAATGCTAGCATTTCACTAGAAAATCACAAGCCAGATAAGCACAGGAGAAGCAAGGCCACAGCCCATACGTTACCTGCTGTCCTTGTGTCCCAGTAAGGACCCACGTGGTCATAGTGGGAACCCATTTGGATGGGAGAAAGCTTTCTTTGGAAGAGAAAACCCAGCGGGGTTCTCTTGAGGAATTATATGAAGAAGCTTAAAGATTAATGGGGTAGATCACCAGTTGATCCAGCGCTTTGATCAAAATCATGTTTTCCCAACTTCCTCACTGAGCTTTAATAGGATGTGAATTAGAAACTGATCTGGGCACTTGAGTTTACGAGGAGTATTTCAAGGAGCTTGAGGACAGTAGTTTATTGTCCATTAGGAATAAAGGCAAGCACAACACTTGTAAGCCGTGTTACCACAGTGCTGTCAGTGGATCTCTTTTGGGATATGTACCCAGCACTTACTCTGAAACAAAACTCTATAGGCAACCACTAGTTTAAATGTGACATTTTTTAAGTTTAAGGAAAAAAATCTTAAGGTTTTGATTTCCGTAAGAGGCAAGAATATGGTGTACTTAAGACATACTCAGCTTCTTTTAACTGATTTTGAAGTTGAAGAAAACCAAGACTTTTCCCCTTCTACTCTACTTCTACATTTTCCTCTAGCATTTCTACTTTAAATAAAGCACACCATTCTTCTTTGCCAATCCTCTGGCTCTATCTTTTCCTTGATCAAATCTCGCTTCAGTGCCCTCTACACATGTTATTTAGCATTAGGAAGGACAAATTTTTTAACCCTAATTTCCTCATCTAGTTCTAGCCCCAGTTCAGAAACATTATTTGCCACCTTTTGAAACCATCAGACGGACCCAGCAGATGTATGCTGGCATACAGAAACGAATCTAGTTCATACCTGATGGGTTATAATGAGGTAATTGGTAATGGCTTCTCATCTTGCTTTCCTTCTCATCCATATTCCCTGTTTAAACATTTTCCAGCTCTTTTCCTTGCCCCCAGATTCTGCCCCACAGTCCAGCTGGCCCCATTATTTAACCCCACTTTCTTACTTCCAGGTAGGCTGTAGCACTCACCTCTGCTCTCCTCCCCCTCTCAGGTAAAAACTATATCACACCACTGCCATTAAAGAGAACAAAGTTTTCAGACCTTGTGTTTGCTTTGGAGCTTTTTGTTTCCCATAAACAGTAGGGGAAAAAATGAGAATGCTTTAGGTTTTCTCTACAATACTTATTTATGTTTCTGGAGGAAAACCCTCAGGGCCTCAGGGAGCCACAGGCTGCCTTGTTGCTGGTGTCCCACGTCCCCAGGGCAGGGCTCCTTGGTCACTGCTCAAACAGTGGCATGGAAGGAATTTTTGTTTGCTTTGCTTTCTCCTTTAGCAAGAATGTGGATGTGGGCCCTGTGAAATCTAATCTAATACTATATGTATATAGCATATATTTTATAGTATTACAGTACATAATATAAATATATTTATATTATTTATGTTATGTATAATATATATATTTTGTATATATATATATAAGAATGTAAATATATATGTATATATAAGAATGTATATATTTTGTATATATAAGAATGTAAATCTATATGTTTATATATAAATAAATACAAATGTTTACATATTAAAAAGTATATTTCACATACACGCAGGTCGCTCTGCAAGTAGTGCCTCCTATTTATTTCCATGGAAACTACAACAGATACAAAGAGCACAATAACACTACTTGACAGAGGAAATTCTCAGCTACAAAACACTCTTTCTCAACATAGTCACCACTATTTTTTATGCATTTTCTCCAGTGATGCACAAGAGTCTGCATGCCATGCTCATAAAAATTTGCTCCAATGGAGGTGATCCACCGTCGCTGTTGCCACAGCTGAAACACACCACCCACCATCTCACTGTGCTCACAGCCACTAGTTGGTCTCCGTAAGCATTGAACAAGCATCAATGAACAGGTGCCATTTTTTCCACATGAAGGAGTCCAATGACACACCTTTGCTTCATACACACTTCCATGCTAGATATCATTCTGTCAGACTGCCTTTCTGCTGCCATCTGTCACACAGCAACAACATGTAACTGAATATTGGTGGAAAGGTTCAACCCCTACTGTCATACCACCAACATCCGCCACTGATGTCGTGGTCCAACATCATAGAATAGAAGGCATTACTTCTGGAGCAGCTCTCATATATTTCATGTATGTATATTTATAAACATTTAATATTATATACATTAGCCATGTCTATCTTTACTTGGACATATTATGGATTTGACCTGATGCTTCACTACCTCTCTATACAGAACTAACATGCAGCATCCATTCATGCTACACAACCGCAGCAGTCACTGCTGTATCATTACCCCACACTGTGATCGAGCCTGCTATTATTATTCATGATCCTGAATATATCTCTTAGCAGTCCGCAAGTGAATATACCACACTGAGGAAAACTGACTGGTTAAAATTCCACTTCTGAGGAATCCTCTTCTATTATCACAGTAAACTTTAAAAAAAAAAAAAAAAAGCATTCAGTTCTCCTCCTCTGAGCCACGCAGATGCTCTTGGCCATTCACATCGTAGCATAGTGCTACTTGCGTTCACCAATGCAATGCATTAGCATGTAATTCATACTACATTTAGTACTCTCTGAGTCACCACGTTTTAACTTGATTCATATTTTAACAAAGCGGTACTGGTTTAAATGAGCATAGCTGTTCCTTAGTGCTTTGGGGCATGCCTTACTTCTGGCACTTCCCAACATCTTACAAGGAAGGGAGCAGCTCCTGTCCAGAAGTACTTTCACAGGAAACATTTGTATCCAGGTCCTGCTCGAACAGCAGCCAGAAGACATGCAATGTTTTCTCTAAAAGCAGCTGACAGATGCAGGTGCATTTCAAAAACAATGCTTAAAATTAATAATAATAATAAAAAGGTAACCTGAAAGGACTTCAAGAGATAGAAGTCAGGTTGCTTAGGAAGTGCGTCAAATTCCCTGAAAGGCAGGCAGAACCCTGCTCTGAATTAAAATTGCGCTCACATTGGAGAAGTCAAACCTCAACTATGTTACACATACAGCTTTGGAGAGGTAACAGTTTCCCAAGCCGATTTTCCAGACTTTTTTTTTTTTTTTTTTTTTTTGACACCTAAACCACCACTGAAGATTACGCATTTTTCAAGTGTTCGTGCTGGAGAGAAATCTTTTTCCCACCAATGTCAATCTGTTCTACAGAGACCACGCAGCTTTGCACCATTCCCCCTGCCTGCAAAGACTTTTCCAGCCCTCACAGTCCTGGTGTTTGCCAATTACTGTGCATTTTTGTGTCACCCATTAATGTGTATTTTTAGAGAGACAAGGTGATTGTTCCGAGAAGCTGCATTTTCAGAGATATAGTCAGCAAAATGCATGCTTCAGCACTGCCAAGTTAAAAGACAATAGAAAATATACAGATACTAACAGACCTCTTTACTGAGCAGTTACTTCCCCAAGCCCATGTGCTTAGAGCATCTTTTTACTTCTTCCCACCAAATGCACTTTCAATAATTGACTAGAAATGTGAACCAGGTCCAGACTGCATATAGGGACAGTCCCATAAACTGGTGATACAGTTACAGGATAAAGGCAACACATTTCCAAACCAGCCTGATAAAAGCCTACAGAAAAGCCTCATCTCCCGATCACAGCAAACAGGGTCTGCATTAATTTCCTAGCTATCTACTGGGATATCCAAGACAAAGACTAAAGGAACAGTGCACAAGTATGTTTTGTGAGTACAAAGCAAGAGCTCTCACTGACGAGGTGGGCACTGGCTTCACAGCTAGTAATCCAAAATCAGAGCAATGGGTCAGGACTATGGTATCAGACTGTAACAGAATCACAGAAACATTAAGGCTGGAAAAGACCACTAAGACCATCTAGTCCAACCATCAGCTCATCCCACCACGCCCACTAACCGTGTCCCTCAGTGCCATACCCACATGGTTCCTGAATACCTCCAGGGACAGTGACTCCACCATCTCCCTGGGCAGCCTGTGCCAGTGCCTCACCACTCTGAGAAGAAATTTTTCCTTATATCCCATCTGAGCCTTCCCTGGCACAACTTGAGACCATTGCTGCTCTCCTATTGCTGTTACCTGGGAGAAGAGGCCGACCCCCACCTCACCACAGCCTTCTTTCAGGTCGCTGTAGAGAGCAATAAGGGCTCCCCTGAGCCTCCTCTTCTTCAGACTGAACAATCCCAGTTCTCTCAGCCGCTCCCTGTAAGACTTGTGCTCCAGACCCCTCACAGCTTCGCTGCCCTTCTCTGGACACATTCCAGAGCCTTGATGTCTTTCTTGTAGCAAGGGGCCCAAAACTGAACACAGCACTCAAGGCGTGGCCTCATCGGTGCCGAGTGCGAAGGGACGCTCACCTCCCTGCTCCTGCTGACTACTCCCTGCCACTTGTGAAGCATACTAGAAACATATGGAAAGAAATCAACAGCAGCGAAAGCAGCTTATGCATACACATCCATTATATATATATACAAATAAACACATCTCTATATATGTGCACTTAGTAACAATTCAGGGTTCAGCTGAAAGGTATTGAGAAATCAGTCTTGAAATTTCTCCAGCAGTCCTTAATTTTAAACACACAAATGGACACACACAAACAAAAGCGGAGCTTAAAATACAGCGGTGTTTTAGGGAAGTCATTCATTTATGCACTATGCTTCTGGCAGAGAGATGCAAAAGTAGCAACAACATACACAGGTGCCAATTTACAGGGCAGCCCAGGAGCTGCAGCCCCTTCATTAGAGCTCCCAAGCGCAGCCTCCCACTTCCCATATAAAAAACAGCAGAACTCAAACATAACGACAGCATCACCAGACACTGGTGCATATGCTTAAGGAGGACGGATTGAGACGGAGTACTGTGCTAGAATTGAAACGATCTGTCCCAGCTACAGAAGAGTACAGACGCACGCAATCGGTAAGCAGATCAATTAATGAAGAATTTACTGGAAATGTACATGCTGCATCTGTGTGCTGCAACTTTATTTCCTAAACTAAAAATGGCACTAAGAACAGATCAAAGCACTTGTCCTCATTAGGGATTAAGTCCCTAGCAAGTTTGAAGGTTTTCAGATCAACTCACTAAAATTGGCTGAGTGCAAAAGCATGCGAATTTCTAAAAGCCTGGAAGAGCCATTTTTCTATGTGGATAATCCCAAAATAACAACGAGAACAGAATTCAATCTCATGTCTTTCAACGTTATTTTCAGATCAAGGTATTGTGAGAAGTTGCAATCCTTTCCCTCCTCCCCCCTTAAATGCCTGAGAGGGGCTTACAAAGCATTCCCTGAAAACGTGATTATATATTTTTACTATCACAACATTAATAAATCTCTTCTACATCAGATAGAACGCAATCGCTAACACTTGTCCCTTGAATCCAAAATACGATAAAAAATTATCTTGCACGTACATATTTGGCTACATGCCCTTAATGATTTCCTTCGGAAAGCAGGGTGCTTTTATTGCTTCAGAAACAGAAAAGCAAAATAATAAGAAAAAAAAAAGGACACTGGGAAAGGGATGAACAGAAGGGCTTCGAAAGTGACTGAAAGTCTACAACATAGCTAATTAGGTTCCAGCTTCTAACACAATAGTGGGTGTACCATGGTCTGTTATCAAGTTTATAGCCAAGGGCACAAGACAATACAACCCCACATTCAATTTAATTACAGCCTATGGCTTGTGCAGTAGTGGTGTGTTTCAAAGGGTTTAAGCACTCATTTATTTCTACACCACACATGAAATAAGGCAGCTCGCTGTCACACAGACTCACCAATTAGACCAAACAGTTTCTGATCTCTTGCTCTCTAGCAGGAGAGCAGTAGGCAATGGGAAATCTTTTACAGGATAATCACAGAAGACTTTCTTGCTAGAAAAAAAACAACAGCTGCCTTTAAGTTTGAGCAGTTTACCTTTGATGCTCACAGAGGAAGAGCACCGACTTAGTCATTCGGGGTTCTATAGAGTTGCAGAAGTGTCAAAATACAGCAGTGCTTCAGTGACGCCGTCTTCCCTCTAATTGTATGTAAAGGGTCGTCTTCATTTGACTTACATAAAATGGATCACCTCTTGCATTCTTCTCACCTAAAGCTGGACAAGGCAAGTTTCTGACTACTTCACATGATGTAAATAACTAAAAGGAGTCTGATTTCTAAAAAGTAAAAACGTTATAAAAATTTACATGCTGCTGGAAGAAAAAAACATCTGAAATAGCTACATACATCACACCAATGCAACTAAGATGACACAGCAACTATATTTGATTTTAAACTCCAAAATCCAAATTCTACACGTGTGCAACAAAACACCATTCTCACATCTTCTGAGAAATTCACCCCAGGTCACACCCTGCTCTCCCCAGTAGCTACCCCAATTGGAAGGGAAAGTGGAGCAGCTCCCATCCTGCACTCCAATGCACACACAGCCCCCCAGAGCCTGTGAAGGCCACTGAGCTTCATCTCTGTTCTGCTTCTCCTACACTCATCTCCTACCTCAGGTTGGTTACAAGGAGCATAGTTTGGGATATCCTACCATCTTCACCACAAAACAAAACAGCTCTGTTCAGTAACTGGTCTTCAGAAGAATTCACAGTAAAAAACAGCATGGACAGAACACTGAAGAGAGCAGTAGCCAAGGTTTTGCTAGGGAGACTGTTAAAGACATCAGTTTTAGAGACAATATGTGCTACTCCTGCCTCCCTGTCCCCAGCCTTAAGCTCTTTTTACCCTCACATAAAGATTTTAACATCAGTGTTTCTTTCAGAACAGACATGAAGCACATCTTGCAAGCTCTGCTAATCCACCAATGAAAGGAGATGGCACTAACTAGACAGTAGTGTAACCAAAACTAACCTCGGGAGCTAAATAAACAGATACACTCTCAGAAGAATTAACAAGGTATTTAGCAGTCATCAGTCTTAATAGCTGCTGCACTTCAAGCTGCTGAGATAGGGATGTTGGTCCACCTATTATCCATAGAGAAATAAAGCCTAGTTTCCTAACGCTGCCTCCCTAAGATGCTTTCTCATGAGCTCTCCTATTCTGCACCCTTGGAGAGCTCCTAGTGATTATTCCTGTTAGAGCACCGTAACAGCTTGTGCAGAACAGGAGCCTTTTTTGTGGCAGTTTTTGGAAGTGTGGGACGTCCTCATACCAAAGATAAAGATTCTTATCCACTTCCAAGAGAAGAAAAGAATAAAGAGAGCTAAACTAACTTACTAATTTACTTTGATTTGTTACCATTTGTGACTTCTAATTATATTCATCACATAGTACCATTCTGCCTTCTTTTGAGAAAGCTGCAGTCAGAACAAGATTTCTGGGTCTGGTCAAAGAAAGCCAGCCCTGGGTTTAAACCAACTAGAAAAAAATACTGAAGGATTCTCCAGAACACGCAAGACAAAAGCACATGGGCCATGTTTGTGACATCCACTGAACGTTTGGTCATTTAAGAGCTGATAAGCTCTCCACAAGCAAGCAGAGACTGAGTTACACTGTGTTACAGATCAACATGACAGGAGAATTCTGAAGTGACCGGCGACTCCCTTCACCCACTCTGGAAGCTGATCTATTTCCTTAGACCTATTTTTGGGAATTACTACTGTAGGAAGCTCAGCATGTACCAGGCCTATAAATCTCAACAGCTACCACCACATTGCAGCATCAAAAGCTTCAACTTCAGCTACTGTTCATCTTTCAGTACCACAAGAGATGAACAACAGCCAAATTACATCCCTCTGTCATCAACTTGAGCTGAAACACTGCTGTCAGTGGCAAGAAAATTGCTACACTTCAGAGCAAACGAGGACTGAAAAGCAAGTTGTGCCATGATGGCACAGTGTGCTTAAAGCACGCTGCATAGTGCAGCTCTCACAGCTGCAACCTAAGGATCAAGATGATCATTTAAAGCATCTTTTCCAACTCTGGAGGAGGCTCCTGCAAACCAATTGTTAACAACTCATCTCAGGGCTAAAACTAAAGAACACAGCAGCCACGACAGAAAAGAGCAAAAGCAACATCCCTGCTCAGATTCTTAGAAGTTCATACTCAGAGCAAATTCAATACCTCCAGTTTAGTGCCTTCACTTAACCTTTTCCATACCTTGCTCAAGGTACCAATGCTGTAAGAATGCGTACACTTGCACACAGCTAAACCCACTCCGATGCCTGCTCATCGCGCTGCCACTCATTGAGCATGGTGTTACACCAGGCTGTGGGGCAGCAGAGTGCACCCCCTGGAAGAATAATTGCCAACACAACCAGTTTCAAGGAACTGATGATATTTGTCAACAGCGGAATTTAGCACCGCATGGCTTGATAAGATGCATTCAGTAAAAGGGCCTGGAAAGTCTTTGTTTATAATGAAGCAACCGCGATTGAGAGCCGAGGCATTTCCTGGGGATTAATGACCAGCTGGGAGAGCCGATGGCTGGGGGCCGTGCCGTGGGCCATTAACCCCAGCCAGCCATTAATTTCCCCAGGAAATGCCTCGGGCCCTGACCAGCGTAACTAGTATAAAAGGTAGCTGGGGAGAAAAAGTCCAGCATTAACATTCACCCAAGGAAACCTATTCCACAGGCAAGATTTTGTCACATCCCAAAAGAAGCATGTAAATTAAAACAAGCTAAAACTGACACAAGAGTTGGTGATTAAGAAAAAAGCTTCCCTCTCCTAAAGACTTAAATTAATGAGTTTTGTAGCAAAGGCGAGATTTAGCTACAGAAGTGGCTGGGTAGCTTGTTTAGCTCATTAAACTGTGAATGGAGATGAACATTTCCATATAATTACTTCTGAAGCCCACACTGTCTCGTAGCCTCGCTGATTGCTCATTTTCTTCCCCGCTGCAGTTAAGAAAACAGCACATAGCTGTGCACGCCGCCACCTATTTGAGATACTTCTCTCCTCCTCCCAGTCACAGAACCATAGAGTAACTCCAGTCACCAGCCACTAGTGAGAATCACAGCCCCAAAAACACAGCTACACAACAAGTGGATCCCTCCTTGCATGAGCTGGATGCGGAGTTCAGAGAGGCGTGGGCAAGGCTGTAAGCCCAGTGCCTTCGGCTCTCACCACCTTGCTGCACAGGTTGAGGGTGCATGATGTTCTCTCCATCAGGTCCCTGTCCCTGTTTGCAGGACCTTCCTAAACACCAAACTATGCTGAGAGTTTCAAAATTACTCTCAAGGTTGTTAAAAGCAAGTGAACGAGGAGCGCAGGGTTAAAACTCAGCCACAGGCTTTAGCTGATACCTGAAATAATGAGCTAGAACAAAAGCTCTGTCTGCACACAGCCAAGCCTCCGAGCCATTCACAGACACCAGGAGATCAAACCCCACTGACTAGGTCAAAGAACGCACCAGAAAGGAGGGGGCATCGGTATTCTAAAGACCACGGATGCTTATGCAGGTATCCCCAGCCTCCCCTAGCCAGCCCTGAGGTGGCCGAGGAGCTGCAGGCCCTCGAAGGGGTCACTCTGTCCAGAACTGGTATTTCCACTTGGGAGCAGCTCAGGCATGTCGAAGAGCTGTGCTCACCCACAGCAGGCTGTGACCCGACCGCTGTTACTGGGCGTTGCAGGGGTGGGAGTCACATAGGGCGATGAGGTTATGGCCTGAAACATGAGATTGCATGGGGCATGACGTCGGTGCCGAGGTCTTATAGACAGAGTTGGAATGACTTCCACACTTAAAGCCAATGGTTAAAGTGTGTCAAGGCTCCAATTGAAGCCTGGTGTGCTAAGTTAGCTCCTGTGACCAAAAACCCAGAGACAGGGCAGTTCAGGGGCCAGGCAGCAGGTGGTGGGCATGCAGGCAGAACCGAGCCTGGTTCTGCAGCTCAGCTCCGCCTAATTGTGCGCTGCTGTATATTTCGCCACTATGGCAACTAATGCAACTCAAGTCAATTTGCCTCATAAAAAAAAAAGAGACAAAAAAAAAAAAAAGGATCACTGCCAGGAAACAGAGCTATTTTAAATAAACAAATACAAGATGAATGCAATTGCCATATTAACCCTCTTGTTAACTTCTGAAGTTTAAAATTACACCCTCATTACTAGTGTGTAATAGAGTATTCTCCTGGCTGTTTCCTGCATTTGAGGTTATTCAAATAGTTCATTAGCACATCAAGAACACCACACACACTAATGATATCAGACGCCCTTATCTACTACTTTGGCCCGACTTTAAGAACTCAGAACTCGCATCTTCCGCAAAAAGGAGGAGGGAGAAAAAATAAGGAGGGAAAGAAAGAAAAACAGAGGGGGAAGGGGGGCAAGCAGCAGGCTGCATGGGATGGGGTCGCCAGCTTGCCTTTTTCTTTTTTTTTTTTTCCTCCTTTTTCCGGTTACCTGTGTGGGGGAAACAAGAGCAGGTGATACTACAGTGGGTGAGGTGGTGCTTCTGTGCCCGTTGGCTTCGGGCAGGAGGTGAGGCAGGGGGTCGTGTTTCACTGAGACCACCACCACGGCAGGCACGGCGGCGGCATCTGGGGGCTCGGCGGGGCGGCGGCACAGTCTTTTGGGGGAGGCGGAGGGCCCACAGGCCTCACCGCCAGCCGCGGCCCCCGCTGGGAATACTGCCTCGTAGAGGGCCCGCTTGGCTGGGGCCACCGCGGCCGCTTCCGCCTTCACCGGCGCGGCGTCACTGTCTTTGGGTAGCACATACGGGTTGGCGGCGGGCGGCCGGGGCCTCGGCCCACCATTGAGGGCGGCGGAGGCATAGCAGGTCCCACCAGCGGGGTGGTGGAGGAGGTGGTGGTGGTGGTGGTGGTGGGGAGCAGGGTGGTGATGGGGCGGCGGCGGCGGTCCCCCCAGCTTGGTGCCGATGCCGGCGATGCTGTTGAGGGTGGCAATGGAGACGGCGCCGATGCAGTGGTTGGTGTAGGTCTTGGAGAGCTTGGCCGCTTTGGAGAGCATCTGCATGCGGGTGCCCAGCAGGTTCTTGCCGATGGCCTTGTTCTCATACCAGGTGACGTCGCCCTCACTGCAGTGGTCCCGCGGGCGCTGGAAGAAGGCCTTGCACAGGGGGTTGCGCTTGGAGAGGTACTTGACGAAGCTGGCATAGGGGCAGAACTCAGTGCCAGTCTCGTACATGCGAGGCAGGTTCTCCTCGTCACTGCTCTCCGCCCGCTTCTTGCTCCAGGAGGATGAGCGCGACTTGTGGTAGGGTCCCAGCGCCTTGAAGTAGACGAACTTGCGGCCGTCCTCATCCACCGCCAGCCCGAAGGAGTCCTCCTCCAGCTCCCGCTGGTTCTCCCGGCCCCGCGTGCAGAAGTACATGCAGGTCTCGAACCAGACCTTGTTGAGGAGCCCAAAGGGGCTCTGAGTGCTGAAGACGCTGCAGGTGTAGAGCTTGCGGAGGTCGGCGCGGGTGATGGCCTGCTTCTGCACCACCGGCCCCGCGCCCTGCTCCTCCAGCTTGCGGATGACGGCGGCCAGCGTCAGGTTGGCGGCACGCAGCTCGGGGTCCTTGGTGAGGTCGAGGGTGCGGCAGTAGGGCGGCTCGTTGAGGTAGCGGTTGAGGGAGCTGCGGATGCTGATGAGGGACGACTTGGAGTAGAGCTGTCCGCTCTTGGAGCGCGCCTCGGCGTAGAACGAGCGCAGCACCCGGCACAGCGCCCCCTTGTCCATGGTCTCGAAGTCGGGGCTCTGCGCCTTCTCGCTCAGGTACTCGCGGAAGATGCGCACGGCGTAGCGGGTGGCCAGCCGCGTGTTCTCGCTCAGCCGCGCCCGCTCGGGCCGCTGCAGCAGCAGGGCCGCCTCCAGCTCCGCGTCCTCCGCCGCCCCCCCGGGGCCGCCGCCGCCGCCGCCCCCCGGGGCCGTCGCCGCGGCTCCCCCCGGGGCTGCCCCGACGACGACGCCGCCGCCGCCGCCGCCGCCGCCGCCACCACCGCTCGGCGTACGGCCCGGGGCGGGCGGCATGGGTTCGGGCTCCTCCTCGCCGTCCCAGTCCAGACCCATCTCCTCTTCCTCCTCCTCCTCCTCCTCCTCCTCGTCCAGCAGCAGCCCCCCATCGGCTCCGTCCTCCTCCTCCTCCTCGTCCCCCGTTATCTGCACCTCCTGGATCTCATCCTCCTCCTCGCCCTCCTCCTCCTCTCCAGCGCTGCAGTAGCGGTGCGGCCGGGGGGCTCCTCGCCCGCGGCCCGGCGGCCGCTCCCCCGCGCCGTACCCGCCGCCGCCGCCGCCCCCGCCGCCGCCGCTCCACTCGCCGCCGCCGCCGCCGCTGCCAGGCATTCTCGCCATATTGCCGTCTCCCTGCCAGTCCTCGGGCAGGGCGCATGCGCTATATTGGACCGCAGCGCTGGAGCGCTTTTGTGTTTAATGACCTTCAGCTACCGGGAGGCAAAGCCGGGCTCTTAAAGGGGCCGCGCTCCCAGTGGCGGCGGCGGGGAACGGACGGGGCGGGACGGGAGAGACTGGGAGGGAGCGGGGCCGCGGGAGGCGCGTACCGCGTCCCTCACCTCGAGGCCGTCCCGTCCAGAGAAAGGGACGGGCGCGGGAAGAGCTGTCGGGCCGGGGCGTGCGCCCGTCCCCCGGCGGCTTATGCTCCTCTCTGTCACTTAACACTGACTCAAAGTCTCCAAAAGCTGCCAAAGAGGGGGACCCGATGCCGAAAACACAGAGCAGAAAGACCGCTAAACGGCAGGAGCTGAAACGGGATGGTCTTCAAGGTCCGTTCCAGCTCAAGCCATGCTATAAGTCTATGATTATATATGATGCTGTGATGCTGTGTCTCAAACGAGCTCTTCTGAGGAGCTGTAATGACCCACCCAAGGAGACACAGAACTGTAGGGCTTGCACTGTATGCATTTTCTATGGAGATCTTCTTTTTCCTTTGTTGTTCCAGAAAATGCTAAAAATGACAAAATTGATATTAACCTTCCAACCTGATTCCGTGTTAATGTCATACAAGAGATAAAGCCACATTTTTTTCTCTTTTTTTTCCCTTCCCCTTCCTTCCTTTTCCTTTTCCTTTTCCTTTTCCTTTTCCTTTTCCTTTTCCTTTTCCTTTCATCTCCCTTCCTTTTCCTTTTCCCTTCCCTTTTCCCTTCCCTTTTCCCTTCCCTTTTCTCTCCCCTTTTCCCTTCTCTTTTCCCTTCCCCTTTTCCTTCCCCTTCTCTTCCCCTCCCTTTCCCTTTCCCTTTCCCTTTCCCTTTCCCTTTCCCTTTCCCTTTCCCTTTCCCTTTCCCTTTCCCTTTTCCATTCC
>NC_034410.1:102970485-103001172 GCF_002078875.1 Numida meleagris
CCCTCCCTTTCCCTTTCCCTCCCCTCCCCTTTCCTTTCCCCTTTTCCTTTTTTTCCCCTTTCCCCCCTTTCCCCTTCTTTTTCTTTGTTCTTTTCTTCCCTTCAATCTTTTCCCCTTTTCTCCTTTCCCCCCTTCTCTTTTCCCCTTCTCCTCTTTCCCTCCCCCTTTTTTCCTTTTCCCCTTTCCACCTTAATTTTTTTCCAAGAGGCTTTCAGAGCCACATGAGTGCAAAAGGTAATTGAACTTTTTTTTCCCTAACTTTAAAAAAAGATGAACACCAGGTTGACAGCTTCTGTACTTGGATGTTCATTTAATCACCATCTCCTGATTACAGGAGGTGAACTGTGTTGACAGACTTGGAGATGAATATGGAGCCAAGTATAGGAATAGTAAGTATAAAGGACATAAAGAACTTGCAGTGAGGTTGGAGGGGAAAAATATACATGGAACATCCATATTATACACATCAGTTGGAAGCACCTCAACAGCCAGAGGGAATTCAGAGAATCGCAAATGAAGTGTTTAGGGTGCTGCAGGCGACCATAATTGGGAAGACACCCATATAACATATATACCTGTATAACCTATATGTATATGTGTGTATGTGTATGTTAATCACATAGGCATGTAAGCTGTCTGTCTCTCAATGTTCATAAAGATAAAATATAGCTTCCTCAGTTGCATTCCTGAAGCTTCAGCTCGTGAGCTATGCCAGGTAATGGAGCTGCGTCTCACAGCTGCCTGAGCTGTCTGACTGAGGCATACCAACATCACACTTAGACCCATCACACCCTCCATGCCGCTTATCAAAGTTTTGTCCTGCGGAGAGCCCCGCACAGGCAGAGCCTTCCCCTGATACCCAGGGCTCGAGGCTGATGCCAATGTAAGTGCTGTCCACACAATAAGTTTTATTACTGCTGTCAGTGAAGAAGATGTAATTACCCACAGAGCGCTAATAATGCACCTGCCCCCACTAGGATTGAAACCCTAGGACCTGATTTTCCTTCCTTTCATATTCTTGGGGATTGATTTATATGTAACAGAATTAGCATTCCAGGCTAGAAACCGAAACCAAAGGAGCCTTCTCTCTGTGTCAGCTGATTCACAACACAGGTAACGCTGTAACCAAATAGTTTCAGGCTTTTCCTCACTTCTTTCTTCCAGCTCCTCTTCCCCCCCCCCCCGGCTCCACGTCTCACTCCTGGCAGACACAGAGCCTCGGACAATCAGACCATTGTCTAAAGCTCTCTGCAGCCTCATTCTCCTTCAGATCCAGCACAGGCACTCCTCGTCTAGCCCCAAACATGGCTATTTCACTTGCATCCACCTAAGGCTCTGTGTTCTCGGCAGGTGTTTCGTGAAGCTTCATTAGGAACTAAAATGGTATACACCCCAAGAGCCAAGGAGCAAAGCAAACCCACCAAACCTCTTTGTTCCTTGGGATCCAGGCTAGACATCTAGAAAAGATTTTAAAAAACAACACTCAGAATAAGCGTGTTGGGTAGCTTTAAGGCTGACCACATGGCATGGTTTTAAGAAAACAGCTTTTTCTCCATGCTTTGTACTGTTAGTTTGAATACAACAAACATGTTCTTAAAGCACATTCATATATTTTCTAAACACAGGCTATTTTCCCCGTAGAGGCAGGCTATGCACCAATCAGTACGGAAAATCCACGACGACACCACAGAACCAGAAGGCAAACAATGCTCGGGACGCCTAGAAGATTCACTCAGGGAAAAAGCATGTCCCAGAAGTCCTCCTCCCACCCAGACACACTCCAGTTTGAGAGGAGCTTTTTTAGCATTTCAGAACAGTCACTTCAAACTGTTTATTCCATTTTCCTTGTATTCTTTCGCTTGTACATATGATAATTTCGGTTGTTTCATTACTTCTCGATAGCAGGGACAGCTGATGTTGACACACTATGTGCTATAATAGGTTGTAAATCTCTCCTATTTTAGTTCAGTTTTTTTTTTTTTTTAGATTAGCGGCTCCTATCTGGGTGGCAGCAAAACAGATTTACATAACGCAACAAAGGAGACACTGATTTAGGAAAGCGGCGCTGTATCCATCACGGCTAACTTGCTGCTGTCCCTAATGAATTTTAACACACAAAAGCTATTGCACCTGCAGGATGGTCCAGTTGTGAAGTGCAAGCAGTAGCGGCGCACATCAAAGCCCTGGCTGCTGCCAAAACACAGTGGGACGAAGGCAGCATCCAGCCTGCCCACACCTAGCCCCATACCACGGGTCGGGAGCACGCTGCCAAAGTGTGCTCACAGTTCTACCACAGGTATTTGCTGCTTTTGACTCACATTATTTTTTCACTCTCTTACGGAAGCAATATTTTGTGTTGCTGAGGAAAGCTGATTTCCTCACTGCTCTGTTTTCCAAGTAAAACAAAGAAAACGCGAGTCGTCATCTTTGCGAGGGAGCACACTTGGCAAATTAAATGCCAAGACTTTGCGAATTGCTGTTATTTGCAGTGTCGAGCAGCTGGAGCATTTTTTGCTTATAAACATACAGACGGCTGCATTGTCAGACAGCTTGAAGAGAGTCAGGTAGCGAATTGCATTGCACTGTGCAGAGGTTTTAAGGGTCTCTTAATTTGTGCGGGGTACAGGTTGCCAGCAGGCATATTAATGTTCCATTTATCTGTGTTTGCGTTTGTGTTTGCCTTCGCTTCTGTGCTGATGATGGCTCTGGAAACAAATCAGCTGCTCTGTAATGCACAGCAGTGGCTCCAGCAGTCGTGTGTAGGAACTGCTGACACTGAGCAGCCCACTACGGCGGGGACATGGTATTTATCCTCCGCAGAGAGAAAGGGCTCTTTGTGCCCAGATAATAATGCAGGTCAGCTTGCAGTCCTCCTCAGCTAGATCCGTAGACTCTACCCTGAGGTGAAGATTTGGAACGACCAAGGCAGCAGCTCAGGAAAGAAACCTCAAAAGAGAGAACCCTGTGAAACCACAAAGCCCCGTTTATAGGTGTTGTTGGTCTGTGGAAGTACAAGTTTTCGCTTTTAATAGCGTTTTTAGTGCTATGTAATGGAGCATAAATTAATACTCTGTTGGATATGGACTTCTCAAAATCCCATTTTCCGTTCATAACCTTCCAATAAAAGTTTATTTTGAACTAAAAGTTGGAGCTGGAAGTCAAACCGGGCTGGGTGAAATCTACAAATGCAGCAAGGAAGGAATGGCTGTACTGCAGCAGCGCTTCTTAAGATTTCTTAAACATTCCCTTAAGAAAGAAAGGAAGAAAAACCCGAAACCTCACAGTGTAACAAACAAAAATAAAATGCTGCTCCTGAGACTGTGAAGAAATGCACTCTCTACCTTGTTTTGTACTGCGTGGGTTCAGCCTTATCTTGTTTATTCTCTCTATCCCCAGGGAATAAGACACAGCGCCCATGCTCTCCAAGGTGGGGCTCAGTGCCCTGATCCCACATGGGGCCAGAGCTGGGGACTCACTCAAACCCACTCACTCACAGCAGTCTTTGCTCAAGGTTGGATCCTCGAGGGATGGGCAGCAGCTGGCCTTTGGCACCGCCTGCAAAAGGGAATCTTCCTCCCACTGCCAGCAAATGGCTTCAGAGCCTCTTTACACCATGAATTCACTGTCAATATACTTTTGTTTTGACTTAGTGACTGAAATAAACTGATTATTCCCCTTTTCCACCAGTATTATGTCTGTGTCATAGTGGATTTGGAAATTCCTTTTCAGGTATTTATGTAGGAAAAAAACCAGCACCAATGGCCTGTCTACTTGGATTTTCTTCCCTTGATTGAGTTGTCTCAGCCGAGTTGACACAAACCCCTTTTAAGAAACTTTAGAAGTGGCTGAGTTCAGCCGAAGCACGCAGAGCGTGACACTAGCCTGTGTTGGAGTCCCATGCAGGCTGTCACCCTGCCCACCTTCTGCTGCTGGAACAGGAACCTACCATCAAAAATCACTGCTTCATTCTTGAGTCCCTCTCTTCATTCTCCCCCATTTCGTTTGGTAGGATGTTGGCAAAGCTGTCCCGTGCAATTTTTGCACCTATTTTCTTTTAAACCATTATCTGGACACAATGGTTTCTGGCCCTCCTAATGGAATTCCTCATTCCCTTCTCAATGTGTGAGATGCTAAAGGACCTCTAGTTGTCCTGTGAGAACAGGAACCATCTATGCAAGATCATGCTGACTTGTAAAGCAGCATTTGAGAAGAAAGGAATAAATTCATGGATCATGTGGAAGAAGAATACAGGGACAGAAAGTATAGAATGTTTATGGCCAGCTGCTGCCATGTCCTCTCAGTCTGTGACTTCAGTCTGCATCAAGAAAAACACTGTAGAACAGAATGGGTCAGAATATTATTGGATGAGCAGAACTGGCTGTGCACTGGTTTCAATTTGACTGATCTTTATGCAAAAGCACTTTCACATATGAGTGTGTAACCTCGGACAGAAACTTGTGGTAAAATCTTCAACGTATAGTCAGGACTTTCACTTGAGGTTTGAAACCAGTGGCCATGGTGTAGAAGAGAACAGAAAGTGCAAACTGTAATAGAAAGCTGTATTTTAAGTAAATCCTTCAATATAATAATATATAATAAATAATAATATATAATAAATATATATATTATTAATATATATAATAAATAATAATATATAATAAATATAATTTCAATATAATTGAAATGATTCTTTTCATGTCATGAAAAGTATCTGTGAGGAGGCAAAGAAAACTTACAAAGTTTAGTGAAAGAGACCAGATGCATCTGGGTATACTGCTCTTGTTTCCCAGTATCAGACAATAATAAAACAGGTGAAAAATACCTTATTACAGCTGGTGAGCATCAGTATTTTTATTAGCATTTTGCATTACAAAAAATTACTTCTACAACTGTTGAGAATGCTTAAATGCAATATAGTTTTTGTCCATCCCTGTTCTCAATAGCCTTGCCTTTTTAAATCTGTGAAAGATTAAGCTGTGCACAATCCAAATTTTCCTTCTTTAATGATCAGGGCTAAAATTCAGTTCGTTTTCACAGAACTGAAGATGTCATCAAATAAATAAAGATCCTTAAGAGTGCCCTCAGAGAGGACCTTTGCATATTCATGGACTGAATTATTTAAATACGGGCAGGTAGTTATTTGATAGTAAGGATTCTACTCATTAGGATCGATGAGTGTGGTGATAATAAGCAAGGGAAAATCGTAAGCTTTTATTTTGCCTTGGACAAAACGAGATCACATTTGCTTTTTACAGTGTACAATCTCTCAATTAGCAATCTTGGCAAAGGTTTTTCAAGTTATTTGGAATAATTTCGTCCCAGATATGACACTATCGCTGCGCCGGCTACGGAACTGTCCCTGCAGTTTCTTCAGCTGTTTACCTGTGTGTTGTCACACTCATTCCTGCTGATTTGTGTCACAAGAAAAAAGTAGATTTTAAAATCAAAGCTTCAGTGTGGAATGATATGAAGTGTGAAATCCAGACCCATTGCTTTCATTCTGGCTTTAGTGATCACAGAAACCTGCTGTAGGGCAGGAGTAATCTGCCAGAAAATTATTATTGAGCCCTGGTAACTCAGATATATGTGCAGACATGAAAATGTTGCTCTTTGTGCCAACTCTAGGTCCTATAAGAACTTTGCATGCCATCTTCCACCTGGCTTGAAAATATGTTGCATTCCACCATAAAGGAGAGGAAGTTTGTTAATTCCCAGGCAGCTGTGAACAATTTAATCTCTTTCCAGACAGCCCGGCATCCTATTCCAATTGTGGAGCTTCTTGGGGGATGGAAAGTTTGAAGAGCTGGTGAGAGATAATAGAGCCTTTATTCCAAGGTCATTCCTATGTGTTTGGCCTTGACAGTAACATCTTGATAACAGGGCTGCCAATTCATGCAGTCTCATGATAGGATTTTTGAAACTTCCTCCTCCATATGCTGGAATGGAGAGCCTGAAAATTAGTGTTTGGAAGAATAGTTTGAAGCCTTGAATGGCTGCTCTGTTGAACCTTGGAAATCAGTTGGAGAAGCATGGTTCTGTAATTTCAGAAAGGAGAAAATCCTGTGATTTTTAAGACAGAATTCTTATTCTGAACACTGCTTGTTGGAACTCCTGGGATTTCCTGATCTGTCTGTGAGGGCTGAGCTGGTAATTTGCCTTGGGTTTCTTCAAAAGTCTCTAAGTTACTGGGCAATTCTCCTCTCAAGGCTTCTGTATGTATATTAAAAAATACAGAAAACTCTAAACAAATGCACAAGCTTTCTTGTTCTCTCTTTGGGATACATTTTGAAGAATCAAAGAATCACAAGGAACTACTGTAAGACACTAATGTCCACTTTTCAGAACCAATAACTTTGTCTGGTTTCTAGAAAGTCTCCAAATTAAAAAAAAAAAAAAAAAAAAGTATTGCATAGGCATTTAAAGCAGCTGCACTTTTAAACAAGGTTGTGCTTGATATGGTTTCCATGGGAGTTGCTTGGCGCTTAGACATTTGCAAACATGGCTACTTACGTAGATAATTAAATTAGAATTAGTGAACACAGCATTCTTTTGAAAACCTGACCTTTGGTCTTTCTGGCACACTGGTTGAAGACTGAAGGAAAACACATCCTTTCTGGGCTTTACATATTCTCCATATTTGATAGATGCCACATTTAGAACTATTCTAACAAAAACTCCCACTGTTTCACTGTGTTCTCAGCAATGCCAGTTGGATTATTCTGCCCAGCCCTAGTTAGCTCATGAAAGGTCTACCTTTTGTTTCAACCTCAAAGAGAGAACTATTCCTCCCAACTTCTTCTGCTTTGCCAAAATGACATGAAATGTCAACAATAAAAAGTTGAATGTTTGACAGCTTCGAATAAGTTTTAAAATTGAATAATAATTGTAAACTAAGCCAAAAATAGACTTGTGTAAATAAGAAACCTGAAATGAATATAGGCAATAAAGCTTCTGATTTGAGTGACACAAGATTTACGCACTGCTAAAAGAGGATCTCTTCACTCAGACCAGTCCACAGAATTGTGCAGTAATTGTATTGTGTTGGAATAATGAGTTTGAAGACAGTCAGCCAGATAATGAAGAAGACACATCTCTCATGTGGAAATTACTAATTACTGCAAAGCAGTACTTCAAGAATCACTCCAAGAGCAAGAACAGAGAAAATATCAAATCAGATCACTGGTTGCCCTTCTTCTTTCGAGTCCTACCATGAGGACAGTCCTCGTGTTCTGGTTTAACACAGGAATCTGGCAACAAAATATGGCCTGGCAAACAGGCTGGGCAAAGCAGAACTGAATCTCAGCTGTTTGCAGTCATCTGAGACCTCATGGTCATCTATGCCATGCTGTTTGTGCTCACTGCAAAATGTATACACCTTGGGGGAAAATGTTAGTAATCTAGGCGCAAGAATTAAAGACTTTCCGGTAGAACAACCTGCATCACAAATTTGGCTCAGTTTCCTCGTTGGAGAAATTGGAACCTCCCTTGCTCTGTGTAGTCAGCTGTCATTCAACTTATTATTTTTAAAGGACATTCTCAGGAAACAGTAAGGATTCCAAGACTGCTGATGTGCCATAATAATATATGTGAGATCTTCACGTTCCCTTGTTAATACAGATACAGATTCATGAAGATCTTCTAGAGAAAGAAGGAACTGTAGAAAATCTCCCACCAGCATTGCAAACCAGCCCTATCAGAGGGAACTCAGCTTGGACTCATGACAACTAGTTTGACAAAACATGACTTGCAAGGGCATAACATATGGAAACACAATTTCACCATGGACATTCCTCTTGTGCAAAGAAAACCCCTCCCAAAAACCAACGAACCAACCAAACAAACAAAAATCCACCAGAAACCCAGATCAAAAAGATGGCTGTTTTCTTCAATAGTATCTTCTCTTGATCCTTTTGAACCACTGTCCCAGTCCTATCAGAGAAGATCTGACACTGTGATGTGAGGGCTCCTTTAGGCCAGCCAAGGAAGAGAAGGGTGAATGACAGGAAAAGGTGGGGGCTAGTGCTGGACCACAACAGAACATGAAGTGATTCTTAAATTGCTCTTCTTCAGGTTGTGCTTTACTCCAACTGTCCCTGCATATCACACAAGCCTGCCGGCAGTTATCTGAACCTTTACGGCTCCAGAGCCATCCTGTTGTCAGACTGTGTGCCATTCATCCAATACTTTGCTGAGGAGCATTTAGAATCATAGAATCAGAGAATTAGCTAGGTTGGAAAAGACCTACAAGATCATCCAGTCCAACCATCCACATACCACCAATAACCCCACTAAACCATGACTCTCAACGCTATATCTAAATGTTTCTTGAACACCTCCAGGGACGGTGACTCAACCACCTCCCTGGGCAGCCCACTCCAGCGCCTGACCACTCTTTCGGAAAAGTATTGTTTCCTAACGTCCAGCCTAGATCTCTCCTGGTGCAACTTGAGGCCATTCCCTCTCATCCTGTCACTAGTTATAAAAGAGAAGAGGCCGACCCTCAGCTCACTACAACCTCCCTTCAGGTAGTTATAGAGAGTGATAAGGTCTCCCCTGAGCCTCCTCTTCTCCAGACTGAACAATCCCAGCTCCCTCAGCCGCTCCTCATAAGGCCTGTGCTCCAGACCCCTCACCAGCTTTGTCGCCCTTCTCTGAACACGCTCCAGGGCCTCAATACCTTTCTTGCAGTGAGGGGCCCAAAACTGGACACAGTACTCGAGGTGGGACCTCACCAGGGCTGAGTACAATATGATGATGCATGGGTACATACAGATTTATTTGTGAGCTCCATACAGGTAAAGTCTTCTCAGAAGGACCACTGAATCTGAACTTTAGTGATGTGGCAGCAGTGAACAGGTTTCAGTGCCAGAGGACATTTGACACAGACGAGGGAGAGTGGGGGCAGATGTGACAGAGCCAGAAGAAGGGTGCCACAGAGCCAGGTTTATTCCATCCCACAGCTGGCAAGAGGCAGGAGCTGGCTCTTCCTCTTCCAGCAATGACAGTCCCTTGGTAAGCAGTAGAAGCAAGTCTCATTTCTAAGGACTCTGGTCGAGGTGGTTTTATACCCATGGCAATCTGCTGCCCTGGGTACCTCCTGCATTGCTAGAGCCTCTGGTCAGCTCAGCTTAAAATCTCTAGAGGCCTCAACTCAAGTCAAACTACTGGTGTCCCAAGCAAAGCCAAAGTAAACTTGCCATGCCTACAAAGGCAATAAAGAATTTCTCCTTGGAAAACTGATAAGGGCTCTAGAGTGGTGCAAAATGGCAGATATCTTACAGAGGCCATGCAAATGTTACTGTTGGCAGACAGAGCAGCTCTGCCCCAAAAGCGAGCATGAAGACTGGTTTTAACGCACACCAATGGTTCTTGATTTTCCTCTTTTGCAACCCCCAAAGATGTATGAAACCTACCAGTTTCAAATTGTTCACTCCAATTAAATGAAATTCTGGACAAATTCATCTTAGCCCCCTTGAGTTTTTTCTCCTGACTCTCACTCTCAGCAGTCAGGTGCCACACTGGTACAAATAGCTGACAAATGTTCTGTGCCTGGCACTCTCCTTAGTGCTGGTGTTCTTCTACGAGAAACACTTCTCAGGGAGAACAGCTGCTCTGGTGTTCTTACAGGGTCATGCAAACAAATGATCATAATGCTGGTATCTGTGGGAAGGACAGGATGATCATCACCCTCCTGTTCCAAACTTTTCCATTTTTTGTGTAACCCTGCCAGCCTCCTTGGGAGTTTCTACCTCCTCACCTTGGCATATGACATGGAAGAAGCATGATGGCACCACGGCAGTCTGCCAGCACTGATCTCCCCTGATACATGTAGAGAATCACCATGCTTTCAGGCTGTGTCATTGCAAGTGTTTGAAAATGACAGAGCCCAGGCCTTGCCAGCCTCAAGTATACATAACCACAAGATGTTCCCAAACAAAGCATGAGGAAAGAAAATAAAAACTTGATTATTTTTTAAGCAGAATATTTGGGGATTTCACTTATCTTCTGGTTTTGAACTTTCATACTGCATTTTGTCTGATTTTAAGTTCTATTCTGCCTTTCTCTTCTCCTACTGCGCTATCCATTCCCCCTCCATCCCAAACATAAAGGCTAAGAAAGATTGTTTCCCCCTTTGAAATCTGAGATTCACTTCATTCCTGGATATAAGACTGAGTATACTGGGGGGTGAGATGGGGGAAAAGGCTTGGCAACCCAAGAAAGAATGTAATAAGCCAGTCATTTCCTCCCAAAGCATTAAAATCCCTAGAGTTAGCGGTCTTTATGACAACCTAGTCAAACAGAAAAAGGTTCTCAGAAAAGCAGAGGAGAAAGGTCCCGTGTTTCAGAACTGATGCATGGACAAGGTGCCAAATGATTGCATTTCTTCCATTTGCCACAAACTGGGTTAGCTTTGAGCTTGAAGGAGCAGGTTTTTGAGTACTGCTTCTGGGCCTGGCATCAGTGCTTCTGTTGCCATAATGAGTCAGACATCAGAGGCAATATACACTAAAGGATGCAGGCCAATACCTAGGCAAATACAAGTGGGGAAGGAAGGCTAGAAAATGCG
The DNA here is from genome assembly GCF_002078875.1 of Numida meleagris. Lineage (NCBI taxonomy): Eukaryota > Metazoa > Chordata > Aves > Galliformes > Numididae > Numida > Numida meleagris. The sequence goes on from NC_034410.1 coordinate 102,981,053, forward strand.
TGCACCTGACAGGCAAGAAGGACTCCAACCCCACAAACATTTTGAAATTATAACCTCAATTTCCTGCGCTTCAGCAAATAAAAACATATCAAAACAAAACTGATGGAAAAAAAAGCCTCTAGAATCTGTGCAAGGTTAATTTGCCAGAGGCAGATTTTGTTCTGTTAATTGCCATTTGCCATGTACCAAAGCCACAGACCCCAAATGCTCTTGCACATTTCCCATCAGGCAAGCAGACACAATTAAGAACATTTGAGCAGTCATCCTTACAACTGTAAAAAAGATAAATCCTTAAATGAAGGGGAAATTAATCTTTTGAGCCACAGAATCCACAGCCTCCAATGTCTCTTCCTCTTGTCACCTCCGTGGGCTGCTGAAGGGCTGTTAGATGAGTGGGAGTAGACAGCTGGCTCTGGGGACAGCTATGGGAAGGACAGTGCATTGATGGAAAACATTTGAAACTTTGATTTCACAGAATCATAGAATCATAAAATGGTTTGGGTTGGAAGGGACCTTTAAGATCATCTAGTTCCAAACCCCCTGCAATAGGCAGGGACACTTCCCTCTAGAGCAGGTTGCTCAAAGCCCCATCTAGCCTGGCCCTGAACACTTCCAGGGAGGGAGCACCCACAGCCTCTCTGGGCAATGTGTTCCAGTGTCTCACCACCCTCAAAGTAAAGAATTTCTTCCTAATATCTAGCCTAAACCTACCCTCTTCCAGTTCAAAACTATTTCCCCTCATCCTGTTGCTACCTGCCCTTATACGAAGTCCCTCCTCAGCTTTCCTGTAGGCCCCCTTCAGGTGCAGGAAGGCCACTATAAGTTCCCCTATCTCTTCTCCACGCTGAAGAGCCCCAGCTCTCTCAGCCTGTCCCTGCAGGGGAGGTGCTCCAGCCCTCTGATCATCTTGTGGCCCTCCTCTGGACCTGGTCCAACAGCTCAATGTGCTTCTAATGTTGGGGGTCCCAGAATCTGCATCCTGACTTGGGCTCTGGGAAGTCTAGGGACATTTAACTGACAATTCTCACCTATATCATCTGTAAACTAACTCTCAAATTTCTTCTCATCTGCCTCATTTTCCCTGTTTTTACTTCCTCCTCAGTTTATTTTCCTTCGTCTCTCCAACACTTCATCAGGTGTAACTGTCACAAATAATTTACGACAAGAAACTGCAATGTCTGCTAAGCAACTAATACAAAATGACCAACTGCAGACCTCCAACCAACCTCTCACGGTTCCTCCTTTCTCTGTTAATAGGCTTTTCATAACATTTCAGGAGAGGCTTAACACTGACGATTTTATTAATGTGATTTTTAAATGGGAAGAGCTTTAATTTTAATCTGATCAACTATGGTACCGATAGAGTCTCATCACTGTTATTACAGCTGCGTTGTTGTGAAAACGACTACACAAGTCACCTTTCTTATGAGACCAACACCATCATTTAAAGCCCCATGCAGCTACAAATGGATACAGTTCCTTTTTTCTGGGATACATCACTGAGCCTGCCTTCTGACTTAAAAATTGCAGTGACATGTTGCAAACTTTGTGTTACAAAACCACGCGATGTAAAAAAAAACACCTTTATTAATGCATACAGAAATCAACAACCATGTTTAAAAACCTCCAGTACCTCAATTTCCATGGTGTTAGACAGCACTAAGACTATACAAGCCTAAAAGGTGAGGTCACCTCTTCAACAGGAACAAAATAATGAGGTCCAACATCCACAAAGAATTTGTATTCACATGCCATTGTTCTCTAGTCAGTTAACTATTAACATGGATTAACTCATGTGCCTTATGGATATAATGCCAGGGTTTCTCTAAAATGCAGAGATACACTGTAAGGATTTCGAAACAGACTGTATTTTCAAGATTGCATAGGGGTGAAAAGCACAGTCCTTACAGAACATGAAAAATGTGTACAATTTCTGATCAACCATTATGTTATATGCAGTGCCTTGGTATTTGAGTTCATTCCTACCTTGTGTGATCATACATGCACACTGTAAACAGAGAGAAAGAGATAAGGCAACAGGAATATGATTCAGCTTTGATTGTAGGATGGATCCTGACTTTGCTGTGTTGTTGAGGATTTATGGGGACCAACAGAAATACGGTAAATTTGCTCAAAAAACTAAGGGTATAACATTAATGCAAATCATCCAGCACTGAGATCTTCCATACAGCCACATCTACCATAAAACAGTTTCCTTACTAGTTAGATTAAAGCCAGTGTGGCTATGCTGCTTCTTCCTACCGCCACATTTTCTTCTGCACTTAATGATCTAATCACATTCTCTCTTTTCTACAGGGACTTTGCCTTATTCAGTGCCCAGGATGAATGGAACTCATTGAATAGACATTTGTAGTCTGACAGTTTGTCTGTAAATTTGCCTGGAGCTCAGGATACATCTTTTGATTCTAGACTTGTTTGTTCCACAAAGTTCCTATGCTATGACACTGGGCTAGCCACTTAAACCCAACCAAAGTGGGTGCCTGATTCAAATCACTCAATATCTTGTTTGTGAAAGAGCTAAACACTCATTCCATACAACTGGAGCAGAATACTACAAAAATGCTAAATACTGTGGAAAAGATAGACTCTCCGCAGCTCAGACTTAAGGCCATCACTTTGGATGAAGTCAAACTAGGCTTGCAAAGGCATCTCTTTCACCTGAGCTCTGTTGTGCCAATTATGGATGCTCCAGACCTCCTGAGGAGCTAACCTGTCTCAGGTGGTCATCTCATGCTACAGTCTTGGCAGGCGACCAATATCCACAGAAAGCACAGTAGCCCTAGGCCATCTATCAAACCCGCAAAGCCTTCAGACTTTGTAAGTGTCCAAGCCTTACACCTCCTTCACATACATATGTATAGGAAACTACCAGGTGTCAAAATACAGTGTGACCATAAGTTGGCAGAGAGTCCAGATTGAGAAAGAATGTGATTTAATCTTAATACTTATCCTGCACTAAACTTGTGCAAAGGTGGGAGAAACTTGCCTATCTGGCCAAAGCACCGGACAGTTGTGGAGGTGCGTTGTTTCACACTCCAACAAGATCCAATGACTGTAGCAAATGAGTCAGCCATGTCCAACCTGAAGCCTGGGGCCTGCATGCAGCCCAGCCCAGCTGGCAGAGCATCTACCCCCTTCCCTGCACCATCATGGCAGCAGCTCTTCCCACTGAGTGACCCAGCCCGGCCATCAGCACCAACCGAACCTCGGTGCACTGTGAGCCCCATCTGAGCTGAAACCAGGGCATGGGGTGCAGCATGGCGCCAGCTCAAGTCATGGCCAGTAAGGTTATGCACTTTAATATACTGGCTAAACACAGTCCTGTCAACAGCAAAGAATATGCCACCCTGCTTTCTGTTTTCACAAAGGGATTTTAGAATTGGTTTCAAGATTTCAAGATTGAAAAAGAAAATAAATCATATTTTTGGTTTATTTGCAACTTCATTTTCAGTCAACATATTACTTGTGAGTTTTCAAATGGAATGTATAAAGTTGCAATCAAAATTTTGCTTAGACTTTTATAATCCCTCTCTTACCAGAGAGAAACATCCCTGACTTCACAGTCACACCTTATTTGTGTTATCACTTGCTGTCAGTACATACATTTGTGAACAACTGTTTTGAAGGATGAAGTACAGAAAGAGTAAAATTTCTTCAAAACTCTCTGATTAACACCTTGAGAGCTCAGCAGGAATTGCAGCCACTGCCACTGAATCAGAGTGGTGTGATAGTTTCACAAAAACAAGGTCACATATCCCACAAGTTTTATGGTTTTGTTGCTCTCTTTTGTATATATTTTAACAAAAAAAAAATTAAAAATTAAAATAAGTTTTGTTACTTAAATACATTAATTACATTATATATTTAAGGAGAGCTGCTCCGAAAGTAATGCCTCCTGTTTTATTATGTTGGCCCACAATGTCAGAGGTAGATGTTGGTGGTAAGGCAGTAGGGGTTGAACCTTCCTAGCACTATCCCATTATATTTTGTTTCCGTGTGGCAGCTGGCAGCACAGGGGCAGACAAATTGGCATATGACACAGATGTGTGTATGAAGCAACTGAGTGCCCATGAATTCCAACATAGAGAAAAAATGGCACCTATTGACATTCATTGATGCTTGCTGAATGTTTATGGAGACCAAACAGTGGCTGTGAGCACAGCGAGGTAGTGGATGGTGCATTTCAGCAGTGACAACAGCGACAGTGGGTCATTTCTGCTGACACAGATTTTTACAAGCTTGGCACAGCTAATGGTGGTGACTATGTTGAAAAATAGTATTTTGTAGCTAGATTTTGCTCTATCAAATAGTGTTATTGTGCTCCTTGTTGTTGTTTCCATGGAAATAAATAGGAGACATTACTTTTGGAGCACCCTGTGTACATATGGCCCAAGACAATTCCTCTTCACTCACTGCAGCCCACACCAGCCAAAAGGATGGACACCCATGGTCTGAGTGATGCCTGGGGCAAGGTGGTAACTTCACAATCCCATGCTGTTTCATCAAAGCCAAAAGAGCTTTATACCTCTATACCAAACTTCATTTAACAACACAACAAGCCACATTAGATGCCTATCAGCACACAACATGTGACTCAGTCCCACCTCACCATGAGTACAAAGCTGGTCCCTTGCATTAAAAGGAGACACTCAATTGATTTGGGTGGATTGGTGAATCTGACTCATTCTCACTTAATTAACTACTGACTAGCCTTATAAAATTTACAACTAATGTAGCTAGTGCATTTATTAATGACAATTCCAAATCTGTTATATCTGTTGCCTCAAAAACCACCTACCATTAACCCTGCAAAACTACCTCAGAGAAAGTCCTTGAGAGGCCTCCGACAGGCAAATGCTGATTCCTATAAGCGGCTATGCACATAATCCCTTTGACATAAACTGCTAACCAAGTCTTGGAGTAAGACTGGGCCTAGCCACACCTAGATTCCTCTCTGAAAAGGAGTTTAGAAACCCTGTGGCTCAACGGGAGGACTTCCCTAACTAGCCATGTGTCAGACTTCCACTAGTAACATGACAATATGTCCCCTCTTTTCACTACACTCTCTACAAGCAGGTGTAGTCAAAGCTCATCTGAGAAGAGGATTCCATCATCCCATCCCTCCTCAACTGCAGCCAGTTATTTCTGTACCCTTTTTCAGCAATGCTTGGAGGAAAAAAAATCAGGCATGACTATTAAAAAGAGATGGAAAGATTTCAGCAGGTAGTGGCAGCAACTGCAGGGTTTGCTGTGTGGGTCCTGTGCACATCACTTCTGTCAGGGACCTGAGCAATCTGGTACTTGGGCAATGTTGCCTTAGGAGCAATTCTTCCCTGCAGTGTGATACAGTTTCTTGTGCGGTGCCAAATTTGGTATCATTTTGAGGACTGCTCTGTGGCACTGATCTAACAAGTGTAAGTGAGTCGGTGTTGGGCAAAGTTGGCAGGAGAGGCTTGTTCAGGTGTTTGCTTTCACCCTCTAGAGTAACTACACAGTAATTAATTAAATCTTTGTCTTTAAAAAAAGAAGTCTGTACTAATATTCTAAACAAAGAATGAATAAAGGTATAGTGCTTCTCACTGCTGAAACACGGAGACTTTGTTCCTGTTTCTCCTTGGTTCTATGTGCTTTGAGAGAACCTTCCCCCTTGGGCTGGCACTCCAGTTTCTCCTCCTGACTCAGCCAGATGCCCCCTGGCTGAATTTGGATAGGCCACTTCTGGGCAGCAGTTTCCTTCTCTGCAAAACGCATCCAAAGTTAAACACCTCATCTGTTAGAGACACTGAAATCTGCTGATAAAAAGTGCCATTATTATTACAATATTTATCTTTCTTTGTGGTTACTCCATTCAAATGATCATAGTTTCAAATTAGCCTTTGGTGTCATGTACTCGTTGCAGAAGATACATGTTCACTTGAGCACAATGGGAACAGAATGTTCACAGTTTCCAAGGCTGCTTCTTCAGGTAAACCTGTGTCCTCTGGGAGCCTGCTTCACTGATTTTACCCAGAATAGAGCACAAAACCAGTTATCTCTGCTTTACTGCCTACTCATTCACAAATGAACAGTGTACCGAACAACCCTTTTCTCCTCCATATTTGCCTAGGGAATGCTCACCTGCTCTATTTTAGCTTCTGGACAGACACTGGTATTTGTCTCTTTGTTTTGGGACAGTGACTTACACCTTCCCAGGACACAGTTGCACTTCCTATTTGGCAATCAGTTTTACCCTGATCCAGTCTGCGGATTGAAGAAGTGATTGATAGCATTTACTAACACCTTCAGTAGAACATTTATTTACAAATGTAATAGATAGCCAAGGAAATGGGGGAACTCCCCTTACACAGCCAAATATGGTAGGTTTTGTCCAGCATGTCTAATCCTGTCAGGCTTTGACCACCTCCACTGAAATCCTGAGACACTGAAGGATGCTCTGAACAGTCAGATTGCCATTTTGTGGCTGGTGGACAGCAATGTCGATTCCATTCATACTCAGCATATATTTACAGACACGCACCCACCTATGGGGATTATATGATCTGCCTTTGCGAACAGAAGAGACAGCCACAATCTGTCTGTTCTCTTTTTTCCCCTCACCTTCTTACATACACATAGCAATAGGTATTACCCTAGAAGTCTATGTGAAAGGGTTGGTCAGAAGTTCATAACATATTGCATGCTTCTTGTTTTCCTGCAGCCCCTGTAAAGCCATCTTGGCACTCTTCCAGGTTCGTCATTCTGCATCTAACATTATCAATCCCGTTAGACAAAACCGCAAATCAAATACTAGGCTTTCAAATGCAGTTTCCTACAAAATACTCTGGATGAGCCAGAACAGAAGCATCCACTGGGGACACTGACTAAAAAGGACAAAATACGACTCTAATTTCTGTTTACTTAAACCACAGGAAAATGTCATAGTTCTGCAATATCACTCTGAAGCCACCAATATTTTACCTATACTGTCACTTGAGTACCAGGGAGAAGCGTAGGAATTTAATCCTATTTATTTGTAGATCAAGTTTGGCAGAAGGGCTGTGTATTATTATCTCTTATCTTGCAGACTAAAGCATGTACAGTATGTGTGAGCAAAATTTATTTTCCTTTTCTCCACTGTCATTTATGTCACAATAAACTTAGTTTCTCCTCTAAATTATTTCCTTCTCTATAATTTCCCTGGGTGACTCTTGGACCCTGAAGTGCTCCTAGCTGCAAAACTACCAATAAGAGTATTTTGAACTCTAGTTATTCACAAGAAACTTGCAATCCTCACATCCCACAAATACTGTATGTGCTGTAAGATGAAAGGAGCCTACTCTGCTTTAATCATGTCCTGTTCATTTCCTTGAACTAGAATTTCTCCTCATTCAAGTGTCTCTCCATTTCTTTCTTGCCCACTCCAGAAATGAAAAAACTTCAAATAGTCACATACTGAACTGAACAGTAATTTCGCAGCAGGATTTGATCACTACAGGAGCAAGGGAAGGAAAATACACAACAGTGAAAAGAACCTTTGGATCACAAAATTTAATAATTTTTATAGATAAATGGTTATGAAAGGGTCCAGCATAGTACTCCTTAAAAATGCATCACAGCTTTGCTGTAGAGCGCTAAATAGCAATGCGAAGCATACCAGCAATGTGTGGGATGATCAGCACTTCACGGATGGATTTCAGTTTTGCACTGGAAACAGACGTGGGAATAGATTGTGCTTTCACATACTACACTTGGGCATTCTGTCCTAGTTTTAAAAGATCAGCACAAGATTTTCTTTTGTTATAAATATCCGATAGCCTAGAATGCCTTTCACAATTTTTGCTAGAAATTCATTAAGTGTCTGCTATAGTTGTATTGTTCTCTAGCATCATGTGTTGGATTTTCTTCTGAAACACTCAAGTGAACAAAACCTCAGCTGCAATACTGGTGCTGCGAGACATAGCTTTTCCCAGGCTTGTTTTGGGAGATCCTCACCTCCAGAGCAGGGGGTGAGGGGCACCTCCAGGAGCGCCGCGTGCTCTCCGCCGCACCCCGCTGCTGCAGCGCTGCCTTTAGCAGCCACACACCGCATGTGACACATGAAATAAAGCTTTAAGACATTTTTCGTGACCTGATGGCATATGTGGAGAACTCAGAATATTCCTTCTCACATTTGTCACTTTCCGTGTTGTCAAAGAAGCAAAATGAATTCCATCTTCCTCCTCACAGAGCTGTGTTTGGGTCCCCAAGTTCTCAGTCCTGTCTTGCCCTGAGTGCCCAAAGGAACAGACAGTTTTGATTTTATTACCTCCAAACACCCTGGTTTATTGTTCAGATAATTGATCAAAGTACTAAAGACTACCTTTAGGGTCTATCTGGGGATATTCTGCTGCCATCCTTGCTAACCTCGCTGACCTTTCACTTTTCATTCCAGCGATATTTGCTTTCTATTTTAAATCAGACACAAGGCAGAAGTTTGCATCTTACCTCCCGGCTGCTAGATTTTTTGTAACAGTCACATTTTTTCTCATCTTGCAAGAAAACCTATCAGAGAGTTTCCAAAACTCCCTCTAATATTTATCTTAAATGGTTATGTTTAATCCATGGCTTCACCAAGAGACTTCAAGGATATTTTAGGAAATTAAGAGAGATATGCTTTTCCTTTACTGGCTCTGCCACAACTAGCATTAAGCTCATCTGCAGGTTTTGTAACTCACTACTTTATATTTCACCCTTTCTTTTTTTTCATTAGGCTGAGATTAACTCAGTTTTAAAGGAAAATGCTTGAAATGTTCCATTTATTTGGTATAGCAGAGTAGTCCATTTCTAAGGGAAAGTTGCATGATTTTCTTAACAGCTCTCAGCCTTGATTAATGCCATCTGCTCTGGGAGGTTTGTTCCTTTAGCATGTCAACCCTGGAGCTTCTCTTGTGATACCACAACATTTGATAGGCCTTTATCTTTAATAATTAAATAAAATATATAAAGAGTGAATATATTTCCAACCAGTAAAGACTAATAGGAGGACATAACGTAGGCTCTGTGATACACTTGTCATTTTTAATAGCCTCTTTGATCAAGCAAATCCACCAATTCTCTATCACATATTAGTATTTCTCATTTGTTTCTAGAAATACGTCTATTTGCTTTTGAAATTTCCTCTCAGTTCTCCTGTTTCCCATCTTTCACTCTTCCTCGCCAGTTTACGTTCCTTTCTGTTGGGTTTGCCAGGGCTAGATTTCCTTTTCCTGAAGGTTACCTGTTTGGTTCATCATACTGTGTTTGTTTTTTCTTGCCTTCCTGCTTCCTTTTTGGTTTCAGGGTATGCATACCTTCTGTGATGCAATTATGGTATGCTTAAGTAGTTCCATGCAAAGGCTAAGGATTGTAATGTCTTCACTTCTGACTAGTTTCCTCTTCTGTACTTCTTTCCAACCCTCTCCTCCCTCCAAGTCCAAGAAATGTAAAGGATTATATTTTAATTGCAATACAATCTAAGAGTTAGCTGCCTGGTAGATTTTGTTCTCCACCCTGGAAGGCTTTATATGATGTTTTGGGTTTCTTGTTCTGCGCTGGGGTGGGAGATATTTGCATTAGCTTCTTTGTTTAAGGCTGGCATACGCTTCTACACTTCCAGATACTGCGTGAAACAGAGTTGTGGCACAAACAAGTGGCAAATGCAATTTCAAATACAAGTCCTTCCAAGGCACTGTGAGCGAGAAATGACAAATTAAGATTGGTCAGACTGTTTGATACCGGAGCACGCTTCAATAAGTTCAAGAGCACTGGCAGGGTTTTGGAAAAAAAGCTGGATATGTTATCAGGATGGCATTCTCCAGGAAGGGAGGGGCTGCTCTGTTTTCTTTTTGCACTGTGATCATGTTACACTATGTTTGTTAAACAAGAAACTGGGAAAACTGCAAGAAAAATCCTGGTTTAAAACCAGCAAACACACATGCTTTGTTTTAACATCTCCTTGCCATGGTGGGACAAACTGCTTTAATCACTTTCAATTAGCTCTGGAACCTAAAGGAAAAAAAGAGGCATTTAAACAAAAATGCCAATAGCATGGAGAAGGGGTGAAATGAGAAGGCTGGGAAGGAAAGAACCGACAACTAGCCTTCTGCTCACACTGAACGCAGGAGTACTATTCATGCAGGAAGAGAAAAAGAGGGACAATGAGGAAAGGGTCAGGCAAGGCTCTGAGTATGACCAAAGAGTTTGCATATGGAGGTTGGCCATAAATGACACCAAATCACTGGGCTGCAAAGCTGCAACGAGGTCCTCACAGGTCCAGTGGGGGAGCTTGGAGTGTTTCCCATCTGGATGCCTGCTGCAGCCACATCGCAGCTCGGCTCTGGGCAAGAACCCACTGTCTTCTGCTGCATAGCAGCCAGGCAGAAGCTGAGGCACCCTCCAAGCCACACACCCAGTCTGGAGGTGATGGCTGCCACTGTTTAGTGGAGGTCAGTTTGGAAAGAGTGTCTTTTACTTCCCCACAGTGGTGTGGGGTTTATTTGGCTTCAGGTAGCTGAAGTCCTGAAGCAAGACAACATTACATTCACTAGACCTTGGCTTTAAAAGGAGATTTGTAGAAGAAAAGAATAGCACCGATGTATTTTTAGGGCACAGAAAATTTTTTTTAAAAAGATATGTATTTTGAAACTGACCCTTGGCAGCCTGTTTAAAAGAGCTTGAAACTATCTGAACTACAGAAGGAAAAAAAAAAGGAAAGAAAAACATGCCTAGGAGGGCTGAAAAATCACTTCAGTAATAGATGACTTTTAACTTTACATCAGAAAATGTTTGGCAGGCATAATTTTAAAGTGTTAGGGAAATGTGTGTGATAACTTCTCGGGTGAAAGAGCAAATGTAGTCCACAGTGAGATTTATCAAATGTTCATATAAGCAGTCAGAATCTGGCAGGGCCAGCTGCCGGAGAGGGGTAAAGAGGATCGCAGCTCTGAACTTTGAAAATCTAATGAAGCCCAGTGATTTCTCACAGGAAATTTTTCTTTGAGCATGTTCATGTGTCGTGGGAATGCTAGCAAGCAGAAGGCTCTGACAAAATGCCAGCTATAAGGCATAAGGGAAACAAAACCCTCCAAGCCCTACCAAAGGCCAAACCACCCTTTTCCTCTTTTAAAGCTGCAAAGATTCTTGATGCAACAAAATCCCTGAGCCCTGGTGCACTCTCCTTAATTACACAAACAGGCCTATTAACACAGCCAGGGTTATCAGGAGGGGCTTGTAGGATTGGTTCCTTCCCAAAGAGACCTGAAAAGCACTGAACAACCCTGGGCCTGCATGGGAATACGAGCAGAGGCTTCAGCCAGACAGCAGCAGAAGGCAGTGCCACCTGGGGTATTCATGGGAGCAGAACCTGACTATCGGCTCACAAAAGGAAGAGGTGGACATCAAGGTAAAGAGGGAGGTATGGGGCTAGGAGGACGATGACTAGAGGTAAAAAATACAGCTTAAAGCAGAATTTAGCTTTCCCTGGTTTTGTACCATAAATATTTGAGCAGCTTGCTTTTGCTGTTTTGATGGAAAAGCATCTTATCAAGGAAGCATATGCTCTTGAGCACCTTTTGTGGCAGAAAGTGTTTTTAAAAAAGTGGATTTATTAGCTCAGACACCTCCAAGATCATTCATTCCCAGTGCTCGAGCCACAATCATTTTACAGCAAGCTGACATTACGTTTGCTTGTAAGGTTCTTTGGAGCACGGGTTGTAATAGCAGGGCGCACCTTGGATCCCACATGCCAAAAATGATGGGACACTAACGACACAGAAAGGCACAGAGGTCCCCAGACCTGATATGGGCTTTTAGAGGGCACCAGGTGTGCTAGAAATATGCAACAGCTAAGCCTAGTTGCAAATGTACCTTAGTCTTGAAACTACACACATGAAGTACAAGTGGGAGTGCAGAGTACCCACCATGTCCAAGAACTGGGCCATGTCTTGCAAGTAAGAGGTTGGAATTTGATTCTGTTTTTCACTTTTAGCAGAACTGTGCTGGTTTTCCAAGTCCCCAAGGACGCATGAAAGCCATGTGTCTGTTTGGCCCAAATCATTTGTAACTCCTACTTTCCATATGAAGTTCACCATAAAATAACAAAGAGAAATGACTTAATTGAATTTGTTTGGAACCCAATATCAGAGCAGTGTAACAAACAGAAAACAGTTGGGCATCATGCAATCAAACAATTAGGGAGAAGTTAAAAATTTCAGCACACATGCAACTGCATTGTGGAAAAACAATCAAAACTACTACACATAATATGGTTGTGCTTCTATAATAATTTCCATCCAGGCATAGAGAAACACTTAACATATTTTACTTGAAAATTCCCAGCGTCATTTCCTGGGACTAAAAGGGAACCTACAGATCTCTGCAGCTGAGCGATTAGCCCAGGGTCATCGGGCAGGAGAGGTGGAAGCAGGACTTTGGACTCCCAGTGATGTACCTTTATCACAAAACCATCCTTCAGTATCCTTTGCGCTGATGACTTTGGAACTCACTTTAAAAGATCTAGTGAGATGCAGTGATGGGAGTGCTAGATAGCTACGCTAGATTGCCAGAGGCAACAAAAATGATTAGAGATGTGCGGGGGTATTTCTAAACAAAAAGATTAGGACAAGAACCATTTCATTTAGAAAGGAAAACAGTAAAGATGATAGAATTGAGGTATATAAAATAATGAGTGAAGGAGAAATCAGATGCCCTTCATAAAACAAGAGGGCACCTAATTGAACTTAAAATGGCATTAGCTTATAAATGGATATCACTTTCCAGCTTATCTCTAAGCAACCCATGGAACTCTCAGTTGCAGGATATTGATGTAAATTGTTCAATAAGATTAAGAAAGAAAGGAACAATTATAACTAGTAATAAATACAGAAGATCGTTGAGCTAAAGAAACTACTTCTTCAAAGCTCCATTTTTCCTCTGAAAGAACTACCTCTTCTCCCAAGAAAGAGCTAACTCTTCATATTCCCCAACTGCGTATCACCTGAGTGCAGCAAGTTTGGCAAAAGCTGCAGCTGATTTCTTGTATGTCCCCAAAACAGGAGCAGTCCAGCCTACACACTTCTCAGGAATCCTGTTCATCAGAACAGCCTTTGACACTCAGTGTCAAAAGTCAAAAGCTAACGGTCAAAACCATATTCTCATCTTGCCTCCAGGAATCCCAAACTGTCCTTGTACACAAAGGCCAACACAAGGAAAAGCTTAGCGTCAGGAAGGTTGTGCTGTCTGGTTCTTTTCCCTTCAGCTCATATGTGCAGCCACTTCCAAACTCTACTGCTCCCTTCTCTCTTTCCCTCTTTCTCCAGAGCCAAGCTGTGGATCCATATGAGATCCCATGTGGGTCTCAGCAGTGATCGTTTCCTGGACATCCAGGGGGTTCATCAGCCCTTCTGTTTGTCTACACACACTGGAGCCACTAGATCTAACTGTTCAGGTGTCTCTTCTGACTCTCTTTAAAGCCTTCCATTGGTGCTGCATCTGCCAATTTTCTTTAGGGCTCTCCCTAACTTCCCCACATCTGTAAGCTCTTTTTTATGATTACAGTGCTAATCCTTCTCTGTCGATCTGGTCTGCCTTTTCTCATTTTCTCCTGTAGTGGTCTTCATGACTTTACCCACAGTCACTGGTTCAGGTGTCTTGACATCACCCATAAGGTCCCCTCCAATACAGATCATAAAGCCCATCTAGCTCTTTTCCTGCCACTCCATTAAGAATGAATCAGGCTGCTATGTATAAATGGTCTCAAATCTGCCTACCAGTAGCAAGCTAGGAAGGTCTGCGTTCACCTTATTTGAGTGATCCCTAGCATCTCTCTTCAGTGTTCAGAAAAGTGTTTGGTATAATGAGTACATAATGGGTTACAGAAATGATAATGACCTGAATTACTCAGCATGGGTCTCAATGCTGAATGGATGGTCCATTGATTTCGCTTAGGAAAATGTCTTAACTGAACCTCCAAGTTAACTCCTTGCGTTATTTGGAAAGAAGCACACCTTAGGGAGAAGGAATCATTATTTTAGTCAGAGACCCTGCTTCTCCCCTTCCCCTCGGTCTGGTGACCATGGCACTCCTACCTTCATCTCTTGATCATGCTGCTGGGCCTGTGTTTCCTTTGTAAGACATGAGATGCACAGCTCCTGTTCCATCCCATGCTACCTCCAAGTTCAGATCACACAGGGAAATAGTGCTGCTCTTATTTCATAAGAGTACTTTGCCTTAATTTTGAGCAATTGTAACAGCTCCTGAACACTTCGGTTTCCAGCGGTTATTTATATGTTCTCAGCATTTGCCTCTCCTCTCTTCCCTCTGCTCCTCTGGCAACACTGATAGCAGAAGCTATTAATTACTTGTTGAATACCTGCAGTGCTCTGCTACAGTGCGAGAGGTGGTCCTCGCCCACCAGGATCTGTAAGCTGGGTATACAGGTAAACTAGCATGCAGAAAGTTTGCAGGGTGATCGGACGATGAGGAGGATGTTTTTAAGTCCTTGTAAGAAGGTGAGGAAAAGAGAACAAGGCTCTCTGTGCATGTTTCTTTATTAAGTCCTCCTCTCCCTGTCATAGAGTATGATGAAAATAAATTATAGAAACATAGAACACCCAGAGTTGGAAAGAACCCACAAGGAACATTGAGTCCAACTCCTGAGGGAGTGAATGAGGTGAGAAAGTGAATTCATAACAAAGTGAATGTCAGTAAATAAATCAGAGGAGAACAATAAGCATTAAAGGTATGACTTGAAAAAAATAAGAACTACTGAAAGAGAAATAAATTTGCAGCTGGAACAGAGAAGCAATGATGGATCTACTTACAGGGCAAATCAGAAATTCCTCTCACGGACAAACATGCAAAATTTTCACTGATCAGATCAACAGATATTGACTAAGGACATTTTTTCCTGTGAAAATATCAGATGCTTTTTCCATTTTTCTGTCACATGGTCTTTTTCTATTTTCTATTTAACTGAAGTTCAAAATAAACTGTGGTTGCTAGTTGTGAGAAATATCTGGTTTCAGTTTTGTAAAAGAATCCCATCACATCTGCTTTGAAACAGATTGGATTGTTTAGAAGTATAATACATTTTTACTTGAGAAAATTAAACTTTTTTCCACTGACAGAATTGTTGATGAAAAAAGACTTGAGTCAGCCACAGACTGTGCAGGTAAGCTCTCCAGGTAAAGAGCTGGCATTCTTTGTAAATATTCTCCAAGTAGCTCAGGCTTTAAACACATGCTCAAAGCAGAGCATCACTCGATTCAAGGGTATCTCACTTCCAACAACATATTCCATATTTTGTATCAGGAAGCATTCTTGGAAACAATTGCTTTGTTTATGTCTACATTTATCATCACTTTGCTTGAGCAGACTTTTCCCTCTGGGATTTACAACTTGTGTATAATTACAGAGAACAGTCATATCTCTTTCCAAACTATGCTCTGCTAAGACGGACATTCAAGCCCCGTTAAATCTCCTTTCACTCCATTCCCTGGTCATCTTTTTAGCCCCGGTTCCAGTGCAAGTTCATTGTTCTGCAAGACGGATGCTCTGAGTTGTGCATTCTGCTCTAGATTAAATTTCACCTGTGCCTTACACTGAAGTATTAATATTTCTGCTGGAACTGACTCGCCTGAGACAACTTCCCATAATTTCTGGTCCAGCCAAGTACCAATGGGGTTTCACAGTTCTAAACTAAGGGCTATGACAGATGATGCCTAGCACATTGTATTACAGCAGCAGGAGACACTTTGGTCCCCACCCCAGGTACATGTTTGACAGAAGCCACCATATTCACATAGAGATGGGACAGGAATGCTTATGCCTGAGCTTATGTACTACAAGTCACAGTCCCACGTGCTAGCTACTACGTCAACCACCCTGAATTATTACCTTGAAAATAAAGGAAATCCCACAGATGCTTACACCAATCCCAAGGTCTGGAGCACAACTGAGCCACCAGGGCTGGCTGAGAGTGAATAACCACAGCCATACAGGTCTCACCTTAGAATCACAAGTAGAAAGCCTGGGTGAGAGAGAAATCCTTCCCTTCTGTGGACAACTTTCTTCTGCAGTGCTACTTTTTTTTTTTTCTTCCTCAAAGGTCTGCTTCTTATGTATGAGTGCACTGAGCAAGGAAAGCCAGTTGAGTAAAAGCCACTACATAATTTGCCAGGATGAGCTGTCCTTTGCCCAAACAAGCACTTAATAGGGTTTGTATCCCTCACCGTACACCTCAGCTACTCATAAACCACCTGCAAAGCCACATTTGTGCTAACCTGCCAACCACAGCAAGCTGGGAGCTCCCATTGCCAGTGGGGCAGCCAGCCATATGAGCAGCGATCAGGAGAAGGTTATGGGGTGAGCAGTTCATTTCACAAACACTGGCTTAACACAACTGAGCATGTATCAGCATCCACTTTGGTTCAGTTGGGCATGGGATGTTGTTTATTTGATTTCTGGATCAAAAGCACGATTAAAATTCACAGCAGACAACTCGAGATTATTAAAGCTACAACATACATCATCAATTTGGAATGTGCTCATGGCTTTCATGTACGTTTAAAAAAATGCTGAAGGTATTATCAGCTAGGAAGATAGCAGATACTGCCTCCCCACACCCATAAACATTCTCTAAGCATATAAATATATGCAACATAATTTACCAGAGAAGTAGGGAAAGAAGAGATACCTCTGCCTGCACAAGTAGCGAAGTGGACAAAATAAAAATGAAGATCTGTTTTTCATACTATTTGATTTTAATTAAAAAAAAAAAAAGAATTTGTATTCTGTGGAAAGTAGGGCACAGAAATCTGTATTTTAACACAGTAAGGCAAATTAATTCTTTGTGAAACAACACAGAAGTCGATGGAACTATACCAAAGATGAATTTTACCCCGGCTGTAAAAAGAAAACATAAGTGCAATGTGGACCAACAGAAGATATTCCATTTAAAGAAGGAGTTATGTTTCTGTCATAAAAAAAAACACAAAAACAACTAACTAGATTTATTTCCTGGAAGGAGATCCAACTTGGCTCCACTGTAGTAGTGTAGAAGGGTCCAAAATAAGTAACAGCAGGCATCTCCATTAAAATTTGCTTCTGATCATCATTATTTTTCCTCTGGTACCAGCGAAGAGTTGAACACATATTGCAAGAGAGGCACAGGAGCTTACCCCACAGAGTGTAAAATGGGGGTAAAAGCTCTGGAATTTAAAACTCAGCTCAGCTTGTGAATCGGTGTACGATCTTAAAGAAATCATGCACACTCTGTGGGGCTAGCTCCCACCTAAATATTTTTACCTTCCTAGCTATATAGGCTCAAATTCAAGAGTGGGGGGGAAATATTCTTAATTTTAGCCGTGCTCCGTGCCTGCTGCCTCACACATCAAGGTGGGGGTCTAATCCTCGCTGCAGGAGTGTCTGAAACAGTGGGTGACTATAGGCTCCCTGAAGCACCCGTACCTTCCAAAACCCAGCTGACTAGTTACACAAAAGCAAGAACTCTGCCTTGTTGTAGCGGTAGCGGTTTGTCTATACCAGCACACGTTAATAAATGAGCAGTAAAGAGCCATCATCACAATCTGTGCGTCTGAGCCTGCTTTATGGTATCCTGAAAATGTTTCTAAAGTAGGTAGGATACAGAGAGCAGGAATATCTTCCCTTCCCAGATGGGCTCATGTGAAATTCTGCCTGACCGTGAATGGCAGATACGATATTTTGGTAACAGTGAGAGATCCCACTTTGAATAATGCCCTCACATTTGTTATAATCACTGAATATTTCCTTTCACATCACATTTTCTCCATACATAAACTCAGCTTAATCCAATAAAGAAAGAGCCTATGTATGCGGGTCTTCTCCCCATCAGGCAGGGGAAAGAGTGGCTTTTTGATCTCCAACAGTCATGCGATTTTTCATTTCTGCATGAGTAACAGGCACGAGTGGATGTCTTCCTCATGTGAAACGGTCTGTTCTCAGGTTGTTCTCAGCCTCAAACTGAAGGCTTCAGTCGGAGACATCTGGTTAAGCCGCACTTCTCGGAGAGCAGCAACAAAAGCTGCATTAGACGTGAGGAAATTGTTCATTAAAGAAACAATGCCAAAAATCAACCAGGGAACAACACTGAGGTGACAGATGGAATTGTAGCGGAAAGAACAACAACAAAAAAGAATTGAGAGAAAACGCAGTTCTAAAGTTTTGCAATAATTTGTCTTCTGAAAAGCAGACGTACACCAAACACTCCCCCTAAATTCTGGCATCTAATGCAGTCATGTTTAACGTGGAATTTAAATGGAGGCAGTTTCTAAGGGACAGAGCAACACCTGAGGTCTGAATCGGACTGAAATCTGGAAGAATTCCACTGAAATCAATGGTTACAACAGCGCAAATCCGCAAGAGATCTAAATCTGTCCTAGCTGATTCCAGATCTATCTTTTATTTGCTATATGGCTCCAGGCAAGTCAGTGACCTTCTTTTTATTTCTCAGTTTCTCCATCCGTAAAATGGTGATAATGCTGCTTGTAATACACGAAGGCTGGGGGGACTGGTTAGTTCTATGGCACGCTCTGGATGTGGAAATTGCGTGGGATCAGCCGCTTTTAGTCACCTCCATCACCTCTACGGACTGTTCTTAATACTCATATTTTCACTCACTCGCGTATTTCGCTTTCCAAACTCACAAACTGTAGGCTGAAGTCCTTACTCAAGCTTTACGCTGATTAATTCCATCACAGGATTCACATGAGAAAACCATGGATAAAATTCGGACCTCGGCCCCAACAACAAACTGCAAAGGTACTTCAGGGACACGACACAGAGTGACATTCTCTCCTCTGACATTCCTTTTTCAGAGCTCAGGGGGCTCAGGCAGCCACGGCACCCACACACACAAAATCGCCCGTGTCCTCGCTGCCGTTTGAGGAGCGCTCCCGTCCGCAGCCATAGCCCGCGCTGCTCGAGCAGCGAAACCGGGAGAAAGCCCCAACCTGGGAGCACCCCGGCTCCTGGCAGCGGTGAGAGGGACCTCTAGCGTGTGCTACAGCTGCGTGCCGCGCTCGGGGCTCCCTCACACATCCCAATCACCGCAGTCATTTTGAATACGCGAGTGGAAGTTTCGCTGAGTGCCTCCCAACTACTTCGCGAGCATCCTCGCACGGGCGCGCCTTAACCCAATCGGCATCAATTAAAGTTCCACTTTCCGACGGTTCGGTGAGCGAGGCACCGACTTCCTCGGGTTACCCCGAGTCCTCCCTCCTCGCCGCGCTGCTCTCACGGCCTCAGCGCGAAGCTCCGCGCAGCCCCCGGCCCCCCAGGAGACGGAAAGTCGCGTTTCGGGCGAAGCGGGGATGCGCTAAGAACCAATGGAACGCATCCAGCCGGCAGCCCGCCGCCGTGCCCCGCACACCGGGCGATGCTCGCGGTGCGGGGGGAGGCTGCGTCCCTTCCCCGCCGCCCTGCGGGGACGCAGCCGGGCTGCCCAAGCCGCTGGGAAGGTAGAGGCGTTTCGCCCATTTTTTTCATTTGCCCGAACAATCCCAGCACGCTCGGTGCCCGCGGGGCATTCTCGAATAAACTTGTATCTCGTTGATTGAAAACAGGCGGCGAACGCCTTTATTTTTTGTTTGTTTTTAATTTATTTTTGGGTTTTTAAGACCAAGCCGCTGCTCTCTCTCTTCCGGGACACCGGGGGACCGGAGCCGGACGCTCGGGGACCTCAGCCCCCTCCGTCCTCGCGGTCGCCCGCAGCCCCGCCGCCCCGCCGCCTCCCCCCGGGGCCGTGCGGGGGGAAGGGCCCCGGGCCAAGCCTCGCTCGCTGCCCCGGCAACAAAGGGCCCCGCGGGGGGCTCCGGAGGGGATGCATCGCGGAGGGACGGCGGAGCGGGGGTGGGGTGAGGTGCGGCGTGCGCGTGGCGGGGGGAAGGTGCCTCCGGCTCCCGCACGCACACACACTCACACACACTCACACACACACACACACACACACACACACACAATGGCGGCCCCCTCCTGCAGCCCGCCGGAGAACAATGCCCGCCGCGCACCCCCCGCGCGAAAATATCAAAATTTAAATGAAATAATTCCCCCCCTTCCGTCCCCCC
>NC_034410.1:103001323-103102814 GCF_002078875.1 Numida meleagris
AGGCGGCCGCGCCGCGTCCCCGCGCGGGGTGCGAGCGCCCGGCACATGCGTGGAAGCGAGCGGCTCCCGAGTCCCTCCGCACCCTCCGCTGCAAACAACAACAATCCCGAGCAGCCCTTACCTGGAACATCGGAGCCGCAAAAGTGTCCCTCTTTTTTTTTTTTTTCCTCCTTTTTTTTTTCTCCCCTTCCCCCCCCCAAACTCACACTTCCGATATTTCTCTCTCCCGGCAGCGGTCTGCTCTCCTCGCTACACCAGAGAGAAATGCAATAGCTTGGCTAAGGTAGACAGAGCAAAATACAGAGAATAGTTGCTCCAGGGCTTTGAAACCCCTCAAGGCAAGGATCAGGATACAATTAGCTCATGTCTCTACCTCCAGTCTGAATCAATCTCCGAAATAAAAGTTAAATTAAATTAACTGATCACACGGGCATAAAATTGATCTCCTTCGAAACGTGCATATAGATAGATATATATATATATATCGCGTGTAATTTTTTTTTCGATTTTTTTTTTTTTTGTGGAAAAAACAGTCTCATTCCAGCCTCCAACTTGCTTTTTACTTTCCTCTTGCACAGAAAAGCTGATTTTAATCGTTGTGATTAGTTTTGATGTAACGTTTCCGCGGGCGATTTCTGCAAATGGATGGAGTGTTTCTTTGCCAGAAGAGGGAAAAGCAGCAGATGATGATAATTATAAGGATTGTTGGTTGTTTCTTTCTTTCTCTCTGTCTCTCTCTCTATTTGTATTTAGATCTGTCTCCTCGCTTCCCGAGCTGACCTGACATTGCCATCGCGCCGAGGTCACACCACTTGTTGATTAGGATCACCTCCCGTTCTGATCAAGGGATATGTGATAATTTGGCACTGGAGCAACACATTTTCTGTTCCCTTGGCTATATAACTTCCCAAATGACGTGTATAAAAATAAGCACATGGAGTCTGCTTTGCCCCAATCAAGTCTGAATCAATGCCTGAGGGTGATGCACAAACTCATTTCAAATGTTCAACCATGCAGAATTCCAAAAAGATTGAAGGAGTTACATTGCATTTTTTTAATTTTATTTATTTATTTATTTATTTATTTATTTAGGAAGCAGCAAAATTAGAAGAAAACAAATCCATGCCGGCAAACCCAGGAATTTTACCAGTTGGGTTCGTGTGACATTGCTCACAAATGCTACTAACTTTCTTTCTCCAATTATCCAATTAAAATGGAGCCTGGCGCGTTTCCTCTTCTTCAGCGGGGAGCGTGCGGCTCCCTTCTCCTGAGGAAAACAAAACCAGGAAAACAAAACCAGGGATAACTCAATCATTGGGAAATCTTTCTCTTGAGTGGGGCTCCCTGCCCCTGACATTCCTCACTTCCCACTCCATTACATACTGCTGCGTTCAAGGCTACTGCGTTCAGAAAGATATCAATTTTTTAAAAATTATACGTATTTTGTTACAGTGGGCTGTTTTGTCATAAACCCATGGGTCGTCTCCCATTAGTGTCACATCCTTGCAATATACTTTTTTGGAAACGGTATGTTTCTAAGCACTTCACAGTCCATTAATTCAGAGACTTCGCTGACATTTCTTATGACAAAGACCAGGCTGTGGGGCCAAAACTGCCCAATAAAGTCTCTAAATAGAACCAGACGTGTCCAGCAAATATCTGCATTTGGCTTTTTATTATATTTTTGTTGAGTATCTTAAAGAAAATAATGCAAAATATAACAATTGCCTTTTCCTCCTAAGGCAGTCAGTGTAACCTAAGGAGTGACCAATTCTCTTGCTAAAAAATACATCCAACCCAATCCATTCTTCTTTTTTTTCCCCTTTTCTCTTTCAATGGCAGTGGTCACTTCGCACATAAGAATCGCATAATTTGCGACTGCTTCATCTTTGTGATATAACAGGCACAGATATATCTGTTAATTAATTGAGAATGGCTGACAGAAATTAAAAGGAAAAACTTTAAGCAACCACACACTTACATGCCCTGAGAAATACTGAATGTGGCTTTGTCTGGAATTTTTATTTTTAATATTCTTCCAAAAACCAAGCAGCACACAAGAGGAGCAGTTCCCCTCACCCGTTTGTGCCTTCCCTACTTGGGTTTGGGTGGAACATCATCCCTGCTGCTCTTAGTCATGTTATGCAGCTTCAGCAACTGAGTCATCTTTAAGAACTTAAAGCTGGCTTAATAACTTAAAGCCTTGAAGCACAGTAAAGAAAATGCTCCAAGTTTTCCATCCAGATGAAATGAGCAATTTACAGAGTTCGGTAGACCTGTGTCTTGACCTGACTTTATTTCTGTCTCACTTTGTGTCACCGCAAAAATTTTTATGGCTCCTTGTATGCGACTGTTTTAAATGCTTCACTGCTCTTCTCTTTCTAATAAATAAGTAAAGCGATGCCAGCAGCCTAGTACTCATTAGCGACCTGCATAATACAGAGGGAAAAAATCAGGAAGGGAACAGATTTTAATTTTGAGCTTGCGTGTGGCTAATGCAGAGAAGGGTGAAGAAAAATGGCGAAGCAGCATCCTTTAAAAAAATGTGAGAAAACATTATTGTGTTGTTATTTTACCTGCAGTAAAGGGTTTATCAGATGATGTCAGAAGATAAGAAAAGATGTATTTTGCTAAGAAGCAAGAAAATGCATTTATTGCTTCAGGAAGGCTCATTTGGTAAAACTTTCATTTCCATGTCAGACATTTATGGGCTTAAGTCTCCCATCACATTTATAGGGTAGGGCAGATGCTCACTGCAAACCGTACTGGGGTGTCCAAGCCCACTGCAAACCGTACTGATGTCTCCATTTGTCCACCGCCATATGGTGGTGGGACTCCAGCCTCCTCCTTCCCTTTACAGGATGGTGAAAAATATAAATACACATAAATAAAATGGAGATATTCTCGAAGATGTCAAGGTTAACCATTACACTGAAGGGCCATCTGCATCTCTTTTTACATGCAAATTAAACATTTCCACAGTACTTTCCTAGAGAAGCAAAACCCCTGCCTGTGCTTCTCCTGCCTCCCCCCAGCATCCAGTGAGCTCATCCTGAATTTACTACTCGCTTGGCTGTGCTCTGACCTGGGGATGTATTTTTGACATCAGAAGAGCTCACAAGAAACTAGTCTAACCCGTGTGGGCTGTCACATATATCTAAATAAGTTAGTGGTGTTTACCTTTATCAGATGCTTGGAGGTAATTTGCATGTAAAGGAGAACATATTAAACGAAATTCTTTTCTGTTTTATTTGGAGTTATCTTTTTTTTCTTTTCCCTTAAAAGCAGGTTTACATAAAACTTCATTGTGTTTGTGCGTTATAAATATTTTACTGATGCTGAATAGCAACCTTAATGAGCTCAAACTGAGCTCAATATTTGATTTCTGAATTTTTGCTCAAATCATCACCTGTTCATAATTAGCCTCTGGAAATCTATAGTAGTTTTGCTGCATCATTGTCAGTGTTAACAGTTTGGAAAATTGCAGCTTCTGAAGAGACAGGTTTTCCGGCTGCTGCAGATCATATGTGTCCACTTGCTAAAGGGCGTTATTTCTGATTTAGCTGTAATCCTGTCTGGAAGCAAGGACCGGGGCTCTTCTCAGGAAGGCCCTCATGTCAGCTTGACCTTCTTTTGAAAATTTCCTCCTGCAGTTCCTTAAGTTCCATGTGTGCAGCGATCTCGTTTCAAAAATGTTAAGAAGTGCAGCTCAGTGTGGAAATAAAAGCTAAGTGACAGTTGTCTGAAGTAGATAGTTTGGATAGTTTGGATAGTCCTTCTTTTTGGAAAAAATAATGTAGAAGATTTTAAATTGCATTCAAAGAGGAATATTTAGAAACCCAGTTTTCTCCAAATTTATTTTTTTCCAAAGACTGTAAAAAATACTGTTGATTTTTTTTTCATTATTGTTGGTAACATTTTGATGCAGCATTTGAAGAAATTCAATTTATTATTTAACTATAGTGTGGATTGAATAGTGCAAAGCATACTGAGCAGTATGTAGGCTCAGCAATAGTCCCTTCTGCACTTGTGAGAAAAATAATAGGAAATCATGCCACAGGTCTGGTATAGGACGGTGGCTGAACTAATGCAGCAACAAGCTGCCCTGTCCCTAAGGAGTCCTTATGCACCACTACCATTTTTGCCACTTATGTCCCGTTGTGTTTAGAAAAACAACAGAATCTCAGTATTTCTGTATCACACTTGCACTTCCCAGCTGCTTTCCACGCAGATGCCCTTGTTCTGTGCTTAGCTGCCCAGATATGACAGCCCTGCTTGCCATGAACTGCAGGAGGAGGTGATGTTTCTCCCTACATTTCAGCACCTTGGGCTCCAAGCTCTCTGTTATCTGCTTCAGGGAATAAGAGCACAGTCTGTGGGTATCTGGTTAAAGTAGAAATAGCATCACTGGAGAGGGAGATGAAGGTCATGTAACATCGTATGTAATTTGTCTGACTGGAATGAAATCACACAGATTTAACCATGTTCTTCCCCAGAAACATCAGGTTTTGATATATCATAATCTTCTAAGAGTTTCTGGGTCTCGTGTGAACATTTGGATGCACTTACAGACTGTACGGGTAATAAAGGGACCATTGAATAGTTTCATAGAAAATGTCTCTTCCTTTTTTGGAGGACTCTTCCGTGAGTGTTTTTCTGAGGCTTTCAGTGCCTCCAGATTCCTCTGCCAGCAATGGGAGCTGGAGATGCTAAGAACTCCAGGAGATCATGACACCTGTGGCTAGGCAACAAAGGACAGGCTTAAGAGATTATCTTTGAGCATGAAGGATATGAATCTTGATGTAATTGCCTCCTATATACCTATGCATTTGTAATGAACTTTGAGAAATCCTCTGATATTCTCTACTTCTCTCTTCCCTCCCCTGTTACTCCTTTCCGTGAGTAGCATACCCCTGTGCTTGCTCGGTGATGGCATAGAGAGGCTTGTTGAGGGGCACAACAGGACAGTACTACAGTGCCTGTTTCTTGTCTTCCGACAGCTGCTGCACAGCAAAGTGTGGTCTGCTGCAGAACAGGTGGGAAGGAACCAATTCTGTACAACCTGTGAAGGCAGAGAGCAAACTGGAGTGCTCCTGTGCTCCTGCTACCTGTTACTTTGATTTTTCCCTTGGTACATTTGAAACTTCTTCCCTCCACCACCTCAGCAAAAGGCAGATTTTTTTTCAGATAAGGAAGTCCACTTTACTGAAGGACTAATACACCCAAATGGCCACTGTAAGCTTTTCTGGGCTGGATTGTGTGAAACAGAAGCAGGATTGAACATGTGAGAAATGTCAGTGGGTCTAACTGTTAGATAAAGCATGCAGAATTCAGGGCATAAGTGATAATGTATCTCATGAGATTGTACAAATTGCTGTAAGACCATTCCAACTGAACTGCTCAACTGATTCTAATTAAAGACTACACTGAGGAAAAGAGGGTAAAGGGGGGATGTGTGTGTATGTGTGTGCATGCTGGGGGGTATGGAGGAAGTTGGTAAGGAGTAAAATAAGCATTTGATTAATTTGTTTTTGCTATTTTATCTTTTAGTACTCTGTAATAAAACACACAGTTTATATAGATAGTATAATCTGACTAATTCTCAGTTCACCTGGTCCAGAACCACTTCCCTTTTCTTCACAGTCCTTGCTTGAGTGTTGCTTGAGCCAAAACTGCACATGAGAAGCCCTATAACACAATGGTGGTACCTTCAAGGCACCATATAAATTTATGTATATCTCTTTGTTCATCCTTTGGGTGTCAATCTCTCGTCTTTCCTACCCATAAAAGTATTCCCTGAGTGTACCTGTGTACATAGAGCCAATGCACAGAGGTATTTGATGTTGTTAAATAACAAAATGCGCCATCCTTCCTTCCCAGATTTTGAACATTAAAACAGCTGTTCTCAGGAGTGTTATTCAACTGTACCATGAGTTTCCGGAGAGGAAACTGGTATTGATGATACAGTACTCTCTTTCAATATAGTTTTATTTTTATACACGTTCTTCTAGAAAATGTGGCATGTGAGCAAAGTATGGTAATACATTGAGATAATTTCTTGAAGTATGAATTTCTACGCAATCAATCATCCTATTCCACTAAGGAAATATTTCAGAGGGATAAGAAATACAGCCTCAAGAGAAACTCAGGCTGTAAAATCTGGATCCATATCTGCATTTTGAACAGCCCAAAGTCTGTGAGTGTGTAGTGGTCTGGGATGGTTAAATGGCTGATCTGGTTGACAAAAGTCATGCTGTAGAATCTGAGCACGGCTTCCCCTTCAGAAACAGTCCATTTGAAGGTTTTATACTTTCAAATAATTAGTCTAATTATTATAGCGGGGGATCTGCAGATTTTGGAACCAGACTCATTTTATATGTTAATTGTAGACAAAGTGTTTCTTTTAAAAATATATATTTGAAAGAGATACTCGCTACCTTTCTACTAAAGAAGCAGCAATTGCTTGTCAGACTTTCCAAAACAAAGGTGTATTATGGCTTGTATTGTATTTATTTAAATTACACTAAGCTTTCAGTGTTATGCGTGAGCTTTGAAAAGCCAGTGTTGCTGTTGTACCTTTGATCTCACTCTGCAGAAATGGGAATCCCTGAAAAGCAGCCGTACTTTTCTGTTTGGAATAATTTGGAGAAATCCACTTTTCAATCAGTGATGTTTTTTTTTCCTCCTAGCCACTTCATGAAAAGCAGCAGTTTCACCTCATACTCGTTTTACATCATTGCCATTTCTCAGGCTTGCAAAGAATTGTTGGAGCTGAGCAAGTCTGGCCCTACTTGATGGATGCATTTATGCAAAGGAGAAGGAGTGAGTAAATGTTAAGCTACTTGTCTGCTTCATTCTTGCCTCTATATGTAGTGTGTATATCACACCTGCAGTTATACTGGTGATTTTTATGTTTTAATAAAGGCCCAATACCTTGTTTTACACAAGGAACTTGTAAGCACTGAGTAGCGCTAGACAGCAGCAGGGTTTTTTTGGGTAGAGAAAGCAGTCAGATGTATGAACCTTGCAGCACCATCACTATTCTTATTTGTTCCTTTTTGGGTCAAAAGTAGTGACTTGCCAGGAGCTCGTCGATATTATAATCCATGCCCTGCTTGTCCTGTCGCAGCTGGTAGGGGGACATGAAGAGACCTACATGTTTAAAAAGGATTTTAGTTGCCTGCCTGTAGAAATAGAGTCAGTCATCTAAGGCAAAGGCTGAAAATATCTGCCAGGGAAAAATGCCTGTCTGGAAAAATTCCCCCTCTCATGCCACAGTCAATGAAAATTTCTGTTCTAGTTCATGCAAGGGCAGTGTTCCCATAGATACCTCCAGGCAGCCCTTCTCTGTCCCAACCAGCATGAGACAGATGTTGAGAGAAGTCCTACCTTGTCAGCCAACCTCCTGCTAGCCTGCTTGGGGTTTTGTTGGTTTTCTTCCAGCCTTCAGTCTTCTTGTGAGTAACTGAACCATGGAGTGTACTTCCTAAAGGAGAGCCTTTAGAAGAGAAAGAACATGATGATCGCCAAACATAAATACAAAGACAGTTCAGGGAAGATGGCATGAAAAGAGCACCTCACAAGAGCATATTGGCAAGCAAGGATTGCTGCCAAGGCCACGTCTGTGCTAGGAACATTCCCCTGACAGATAAAATAGCAAAGAGTGCTGGCAAAGGGTCCATGGCTTGGTGTAGCTGGCATAGCTGCTGGTGCAAAGGAAGGGATAGGGCTCTGTGTCAAGGCAGCTGAATGCCTTCTCTCTCTGCAGCTACACTGCCCACAAACACGAGTAGCTACTGCACTTACAAAGGCAAAATTGACCCACCTCTGTCTCCTGTGCTTGTCTGCCTCAGCAGAAAACAGAGTTTTGCTAATGTAGCAGCACTCTCTCTCTCTCTCTCTCTCCCTCCCCATGGCACCATCCAATAGTGAAAACCAATATCCAAAACGATCAGAAACAACCACAAATATCGAGAAAACATTTTTTCCTCCTTGCCTGGCCATTTGTGGCCTCTTACCAATAGCTTGGCCAGGATATTGTCTCTTTTGATTTCTGTCATAGTTTTAATTATGAATGTGTTCAGTTTGCTTTTTTAACTCAGTGGTCAGCTAACCAATCCACTCTGATGCTAGCACAGGAGCAGTCCCCTCTGTTATTTCTCTGTGCTTGCATGCAGATAGATGTGGAAACATACATGTTGTGACTGTGTAGCAAATTCAAGCCAAGCTTAATTCAAAGTAAAATCAATGAAATTACAGAGGGAATGATGCCAATGTTTGTTGCCTTATACTTGTCCAAGATAAATTTCATCTGATCATCAGTCATCCCCAAATTGAGGGTACACCAATGCCTTTTAATTCATCTCAATCTTCTCACAATCCTCTCCAGCTACATGGGACAATGAGTACCATCAGCAAGTGTCACTCACTCACTGTTTATTTTCCTCTGCCAACTCACTAGTGCAAACATTTGCTGGGAGTGGTTTCTGTGTGCCCCTCAGGAGCAGCCCATTCTCCCTTCTTTCTCACCAACAGCAACAGTCCAAACCTGAAAGATGTCAGTCACCCCAGGATGGTCCTGGGCTCCCTTGCCAGATGTGAGAGGGGGGGCAATGTGTTTAACCCTTTGCAAGAACAAGCTGAATTAAAACAGGTATAACTGGTGTCGAGGCTGGCTTCATTTTTTTTCTGGCATTTGTTTCCTGTAGAGAGCCTTAGAATTTATTGGTCACAACTTCCCAAGAAGCAGTGTGTCCCTGCTTCCCTGGGAGAATCGAGTCAATACTCTTTCAGCTGCTTTACAAACATTGACCAAATAATCCATGCAATAGCCCCCAGGATAGGAAAAAGAGGCAGAGAGATTATATGACTTGCCCAAAGCCACCAAAGGAATAAGTGTCAGGCTTATTATGAATAGGGCATATAGATCAAAGGAAGTACAATGAAAACTTGGGAGTTCCTGTCTCCTAGTCCAGTTTTTGCAGCAGAGAACAACATTTCTTTTCTACAGCACAGCTTTTACAGTCTTTTTTTTCTTTAAGTAAGGGATCTTGACAAAAGTTTGAAGAAAATCCAAATAAATCATCTTAACTTTCCTGTGTTGGTGCAGATGACATATGTTTGCGAAAGGAACTTGCAGGCTTGCCAGCTTTCAGAGAGAAATGATGTCGTAAGATCACAAAGGCACAATCTCTGTCTTGAATAAAGTTGATGCAACAACTTCTCTCTATGGCCTTAGCTACGCAGCTGCAGGATATTTTTCCTTAATATGTGTTTTAAATCTTCTACTCTATTCTATTTTGTTTTTCTTAATGTGTGTTTTAAATCTTCTATTCTTCTCTAATTTAGTTACAAAACTTTACTAACTGGAAGATTTAAGTGTCAGCCTTCCTTGTAATGAATCCCTGGCTTTTTTTAATCATAGCACTTCAGTGAATTAGGAACTTGCAGATAGATGTGTACTGCCCACCACATTCCTGGACCCTTTGGAGAGTTAATTAGTGTGCCAGTGATTTGTATGTCCCAAGGAAACTTCATTTTTGGTGTTGTCAATAACAAAATTCCTATGGCTTTAAATACCCCAGGGTTGTACTTCTCATTTCCAATTTGTCCTGTAAATTCGTTTTACTGTGGAGATCATAGCATAGACTGGAACTGGAAGACTGTGGAAACAAACATACTGCAATTTCATATTACTTCTAGCACTGGTGGTAAGCACTTTCTGTTAATGCTTTGCTCAAGTTTTAAACATTACCCGGTTTTACAGGCGCTCCTTTATGGGTGTGGTAGTACTGAGTACTCTTCTACTTATATATTTATTTGTGTATATAAACATGCCTATCTCTATCTATGAGTATCTATCTATCTATCTATCAGCAACAGAGAAGATAGAGTCAAGGTGATGCACAAAACTCTTGCATTTTCTATCTTTTAAATTATGAACTATGAAATCAATATTGTATTCAGAATAGTTTCTCCTCCTAAAACAATACATTTTTTGGAGAAAAAATGCAAAAATTGGAAAGACTGCTGAGCAAACTGAGGGGAAAGTTGCAAGAGAGATGTAAATGTCATACTCTGAAATAGCTAGGTTGGGTCACAGGCAGCCCAAAGAGCCTCTCAGTTTTCACGTGCTATCTCCCTGCCTAGCCACCTGGTGTTTCTGAGCAACTGTAGGTGACAACTATCCCTGTACAGAACAGATTCTCCAATGATGGGAGGTGGTCTGTTTCCTGACTGTTATTTGGAGGGAATCTCACCTTCTCAAAATGTGTTGTCTTACCATGAAGACTTGTCTTGCTAGGTTCTGCTGCATGTTTGTATTTGATTTCTTTTTAATGTTTATGTTTTGTATGGGAATATTCCAATCAGCTCCTCCTTAGAAAGAGTGCTCATAGGAGCTGGAGGTGGATTCACTGTCTTTAAGTGCTTTGTTTCACCCTTTAGCCTGATAATTCCCTTGCCTTCTTAGATTTTACGCTTAGAAGTTTTTATTCAGATGCTGTTTTATGGAATCATCAGTCATCTGACTTAATCAGCCAACATTTACTCCTCAGTTCCTGTATCAAGTCACTGAACTAGCCAAACACTGAAGCAGAGACTTAAGTCTCATTAAGTGCAATGATACTTAAGCACGTTTAAATGCTTTAATGAACAGAGGCCTAAAGCTTCTGTATTGTTATTACACTAGATTAAGCCAGCAATTAAAACTCACCATTTGAAAAAAAAAAAGAGTTATTTCTGACATTATTGTTTGGACAAGTATTCATCTGTGTGTACTTTCTACCCTATGACTTGACAGAAAGACGTGTTACATTCCTCCAGTACTAAGGGAAAATAAATAGCTGCAAATGCTTATGGTGATGCTGGTGTTTCCAGAAAGTCTGTATCATGAGGTTTTAGTAAAATATCTCTCCAAACTTGTCATGTCTCAACTGGCAAAATAAGATGAGTGTAGGTAAAATAATTACTATCACTATACTGTCAACTCATCAAATTTTCTAGGTAGTTCTATACCAGATTAACTTCAGCAGTATAGAAGGCATTTCATCTAGTGCCACTGGCTATACCATTTGAGCACAGAACTTGTACCACATTTGGATTCATGAATCTATGGGCTATGGTGTTGGAATAAATACAGTCTCTACATGGGACAACCAACATGCTTTTTTTTTTTTCCCCCATTTTCCTCCTCCTTAGTTATGCCCTGCATGTTCAACAAGAGGCTGCCTAAACTTGCCAGTTTTATTCAGTTTTGGTTCTGCTGAGTTTCATTTCAAGTGGAATGCAACATGTAGGCAACCACGTGCCGTCCCAGGCGCGTTTTGGCAGGTGTTGGCACAATTTTCAGGGCTCCTGGGACCTGCCCAGATCCCATATAGACCTGGACGGACCTTTTGATCTTCTCTATCTTGTTGTTGAGAAAGCTTCACTGGTTCATCTCATTTCCCGATCATGCTCATTCTTTGCTCTTCCGTGGTGCTTTCTATCTGGAGAATGCTGTTTTTTTCATTATTTGACAAAGTACCCAGAGAGGCAATTTTTGCTTCCATACATTTACCCTCCCCACTACTCAAAAATGGTAGAAGTTGAAATTGTCCAAAAGGTGGACAAATGGATCTGAGCCTTGCGGAAGAGGAAAACAGGCAGATGTAAGAAAGACAGTTTTGCTTGTTTTGGATGAATTTGCTCAACAAACTTTTGTTTTCTTTGTTTGTTTTTTTTTTTTTTTTTTTTTTTTTTTTTCATTTCTTACTCCAATGCCAAACTCCTGTAAGGGAGAAAGGAGGTCTCACCTGATTATGCCCACTTGCAGCATACCTGACTTTAGCAATGTTTCATTTACTAAGTTGACAGTACTTTTAACTTGGGATAACATTTCACTTGTGAATGAGATTTATACATTCAGTGTGAAAATGGAAGTGTTGTTTCATTCCTCAGTGTCTCACTGACGACAAAAATCAAAGAAGTAATCGTGAAATAGCTGTAAAGATTCACCTGGCAGATATCTAAGTGAAATGACAACAGAGTTCGTTGACCTTAAGGCAGATGTATGTCCACAGACACTTTGCTTCCATAGTAAAATGCAAATAATAGAAAGATGATTTTATATTTTAGGATGTCAAAAACAAAAGTAAGCACTAACTGCCTGATAAGTGCAGCACTGTGATTGCGAGTGCAGGATACAGCCCTGCAGGGTGGAGCATCTTCGCATCTGGCTCATGTCAATGGCAGCACACCATTATCAACACCAACAGCTGTCACTCAGCATGGGCAAGATCAAGCCAAAAGAAGAGATTCTCCTCCCAGTGTAAGAAGACAGCTCAGAGTGCATATTGGAAGTTTGCCTCTGTCAGATGCCTGCCACTGTTTGCTGCCCATTTGTCTCATCACTGCAGATATTAGGCTTCGAATATGAGTTCTCACTTGAAACTGACCACGTGAATCGACAAGGAGAAAATCCCACGATCACAGTTCTCTCACTGAGCAGGGACTATAGCGTCCTGAATGTAAGCTTGCGGCTTGCTTCAGAGCAGAGCAGAAAGAGAAGCAAGACAGGAAGCAGAGTTCTGTGAGCACAGAAAAATGTGATTTATGCAAACCATGGCTTGAATTGAGCTGGAATCTCTGTTCCAAAGACTTAACATCTTATAATCTAGTCGTGCTTAATCTTAGTCCTGAAACACCTTCTGTGTTATAACTGGACTAGATGAAAGAGCTCACAACAAATTAAAAGGAAGGAGTTATAAAACAAGTGAAGTTCCATAAAATTCTCTTGTTCTTCTGGGCCAAAACCTCAGGAGGTATCAGGCACCCTCTGTAAATGAATCATTCATCATGCAGCTTGCTCTTACTTTTATTTTTGGCATCCTACTAAATACAATCTATTTAAGGTTATTTACACAGACACACGGTAAATGAAACTGTCTGGGATGTTTTATTTCATGTGAAGATCTGTCCCATTATTATTCGTGTAAAAAAAATCAGTGTGGGAAGAAGCCTCACAATTCTTCTAATTCCCCAAAATGATCTTAAACTCCTCTGTGTGAGAGAAATTAGAGAAGAAAGAATGAATACCTTGATCACTAGCCGTTCAGACTACCCATAACACTGATTATTTTAGAAGCTGTAATATTAAAAAAAAAAAAAAAAAAACACCATCCTAACAGAAAAAAAAATAATAAAACAACAAAGAGACTCCCTGCCCAAATCTTCAGTGGAATTTACTGTACTGCGACTTTATAGTTTTACAGTGGAATCTACAATGTGATCATAAAACAGCCTTGTTGTGTCCTAAATTTTATGGCACAAAGATTGCTCGGAGGAATAACCCCTTTTGTTTGGCGCATTGGAGCCCGGATTGCCACGACTGTGGCTCATGTTTTGTTCATGTGTATACATATGTATATATTTTCACTTTCCACTCTTTTCATTTCTCTTGGAGCACTGCAGCTTGTGTATTCACTAGTTTTACATTTCTGCAGCAGGGGAGCTGAGGAGCTGCTTTTTTTCTCTTTTTTTTTTTTTTCTTTCTGTTTGTTCCCCAAACTCTTCTTGCAGTTTAACAAGTCAAATACAAAACACAGGGGGAATAAACATCCACATGGTGGTACTGTGCGTGATATCACATCATTGATTGGATATACTGCATTGGAACATCATACAAAAGAGCCTGTAACCAAAAAAATTCAGTTGCCTGGAGCTTTGAGCTTTCAAATTAGGCTAAAGAGGTTCCCCTGATAACCAGCAGTGTTGAAGCTTTCAGTATTATTTAGCTGCCCAGACGTCAGCAAAATTTTTCAGTTAGAAGTCCCTGGAGAGCTAGCACACCAGCAAGGTAACCCACCTGCCCACTCACTACTTTGAGATCAAAAAGTCTATCTAAAAATCTTCGGTTTACCAAGCATCACTGGGAGCAAATGCAGCTCTCCCTTCTTCAACACTATCTCTGTCTGTGCAGCCTATTTTGCATCAAAAGATCCATTTGAAAGTAGAGATCCCTTCGAGCTAAATATTCTAAACTGACAGAAGAATTTCTAGTGGCACACCAGCCTGGAGCCATATTTTTATGAGGACATCACTTTCTATTTCTAAGCTTCAGTATGCACTCATGCTTCCTCATTGCCAGGAGCCATGCCACATCAAGTTGCCTCCTCCTAGCTTTTATGTTTTTTTAATGGAGTCCAGTTTGCTGCCTAACTTATGGCTATCTCCCTGATAAATTATCAGACACCTAAGTCACTAGGATGGAGGTGTCCTTGTGTGACGTGAGCCTGAAAGGAGATCATAGGTGTCATTAACAAAAAAAAAGACATCGATTTTCAAATTCGATTATTCTTGAAAGCTGGGAGGGATTTGAAAAAGAGTATGAGGGGGAAAAAAGAAAAAAGAAAGGACAGTGTAAAATATGTAGTCCTTAAGTATAAGCTATGACCTAGGGACAGACAAGACACTTCTCTTTCCGGAGAGCTTTATGTTTATGGGCCTGATCCTGTACTGCTTGGCACCGTGTGGTGTTCCTGAGAATGGGAGCCATGCTGGACCCAGGCACCAGCAGAGCTTTGCACGACTGCCCTTGGGTCACACACTCCTTGAGGCAAGGCTCATGACTCCTTGTACATCTCATTCAGCTCTGAGCAGGCTGCTCTCACTTAAATAAACTGCAGCCTCTTTGGTGTCTGGCTAGAGCCCGACACGTTGTATTGCTGGGTTTAGAGAAACAATAGACCTTCCTGGATTTCATACCAGGTGAAAGCACTGCTTTTACAATAATAAAGATGTTCTTTTTTTTTTTTTTTTTTCTGATTGAAAAGACATCAGGATTTAACTGCTTCCTTGCAGTGATGGGGAATTAAACGTTTGTTAAAATATTCTAAAGGACTAGCACAAGATTTCAGTCCTAAAAATTCCGCATCCATCAAAGAAGGTAAGAATTTTTATGTTAAAAGAAGAAAGATGTGCTGTTATAAGTCAGCAACTTAAATGCCTTTATCTATCCAGCCTGCAAGACATCTGCAGAACATTCAGCAATTAAATATGCCCCCAGCTGAACAATAATGTTGTTGCTTGGTCTGCATATAAATTAGAGGGAGTTAAGGGTGGATGTTCAAGCCAGGCTCTGTTGTTGTCAATATCCTATGCCATAAGCTGCCCTTGAAATCACCCTGGACTCTGCAAAGGGCCCTTGCAAAGGTCCCATCCACAGATCTATTCCCCCCATCCCTAATAAAACAGAGCTCACATCCTTGTGAAAGGGATAAATGCTAACTATTCATCAACCTTAGATAGCTTAGACTATCTCTGAGCCTGCCAAAATATGCTTGGTTGGGAAGGACTGAGGAAGAAGAGGGCTGCACCGTGTCATTTATGAGGGTGACTACAGGATGTTGGCATCAAGGGTTTCCTGTGGAAATTATATTATACATGCATCTTTTCTCTGGTGCCTTCTATGTAAGGATCCCAAAGTATTTTACAAATGCTGAAGTGTTTGATGAAGCTGCTGTATTGCTCTAGCGAGGCAGACAACCTGGGGATGAGCTATAGCTGCCTGCTCACGTGCACAGCAGCAGCAGCTGCAGTTGCTCAGGGGATGTCAGCCCTTGCTCCCTAGTCCCTCTCCTCTGCCAGAGGCCACCCCTTGCAGGAGCAGAGGCAGCAGGACAGGCGCTGGGCACAAGGACATCTGCAGCAGCGGGGGCGAGATTTGCCAGAGCTCAGCTTCCAGCACCCTGAGGCATAAACTTCTCAGATGACTTACACCTTCCTTAGGACTGTAGCACCTTTCCGCTTACATTAAATTGCCTTGAGATTAGAAAAGGGGGAGAAATGAGAGAAAACATTTATCTTTGCCTGCTGGGACTTATCCTCCCATACAACGACAAATTTGTACCTGAGAAAAAGGAACACTGGCTTGCTTACTGCTCCCAGTGGATAACCTGGAGAGCACCAGAAAATGCACAGCTACACAGCACAGCACCTTGCATACTGACTGGGGTCAAATATGAATGATTTTATGGTAAAAAATACAGATGGAGCTCTGTCTGCTGGACAGAGCTTTCCGTGTCACCTTTCGGCAAGAAGGAACTACTTATTCTGTACCTTGAATTTAATTTTAACAGCACCTTTCTTTATAAGCACCACTGAATATCTGTCTTCTTTCAGCAATTTCATGGCAACCAACAGCTCACACCTTCCATTCACTATCAGCTTCTTCTTGGCTGCTTAAGAAGCTTGCTTGTAGCCTACTCCAAAAGGCACCAGATCTGTTAGAGATGATATAATGGGATGGAGGGACTTGCAGTATGCATGCCAACAGCCTTGCACATCTTGGTAGCCCCAGAAGCTTCTGGGAAAAAGGTACAGAAATATCCAGAAGCAGTAAATATAGTAAGGAATGCATAGGGCAACTATAGACTGTTAGCTGGGGACCCATAATGGAACACTGCCATCTTTAAAGGCATTTTTGTTTCTACAATTTTTACGACAGTTTTATGGCAATTCTGTAACTACTGTACTTCACTGCTTCACAGTGATTCCTTTTTATCTCTAGAGATTATTCCAGGATGTTAGGATGTAATATGTGGAGAGAAGAGCAATCACTGCATAGCAGGCTACACATAAAAGAGTCATATAATCAATTGCTCTTATGTCATAAAAGTCACAGTCCAGTGATCTGATGTCACCGTGATGGATTGGGACTTTTAATGCTTCATTTATGGCTTTTTTAAAAAGGGGAAAGCACGGTTTTGTTAAAACACATGCCATTCTTAATGTGGCATTAACAGAGCTAAATGGGATGCAGTGGTACTTATTTATTTGACCACAAAAGTGTGATCCAAGTTCAGTTTTAACGGCAGAATTGTGGCTACTTCTGTATGCTTTCAGAAACCAGTGGGTGAAGGCTGGGAGCAATGAGCATTTACTCCAGCTGAGGATTTCATCCAAAGTTTTAATTAATAATAAGAGAAAGAAGGGTTTAGCCATGACTTTGCCCCAGGTCATGGGCAGCACATGACCTAAGGAGGGAGCAACCTGGGAGGCTGTGACTGTAGCTATTGCAATCTGCTCCTGGTTCTCTCAGGCTTGGCAAAGGAAATATTGCTGATTGCCCTTCCCTTGCTTGTGGTACCTCGGGAGAGGAGCAGGGGCTGGAACAGGCAGCTGCAGGTATTGCTATGGGCAGAAGGGGATGGATGTGATGGTCATGCAGAGGCAGTTCCGCTCTCTTCATGGTAGTCAGGGAAAGCTGATTGAAGGAGACCAAGACATGACCCTCAGTCTTCAGGTGAGATGCTGCACATGGGACCA
Source organism: Numida meleagris (assembly GCF_002078875.1). Classification (NCBI taxonomy): domain Eukaryota; kingdom Metazoa; phylum Chordata; class Aves; order Galliformes; family Numididae; genus Numida; species Numida meleagris. Next base: position 103,018,631 of record NC_034410.1, read on the forward strand.
TAAGACCATAAGACTCAAGGCATCTGTAACTCACACAATGTTAGAATTGAGGACCAGAAGAAATGCTGGGAGATTTTCCAGCAAAACCTGGATGTTTAATACATGTAGGAAATCCAGCATTTTGGATTCTGTTTGTTTGGAAATCCCTTATCTTACGTAGCCTGTTTGTCCTCACACTGGATCACTTACAAAATTGGGTAAAACTGCAACATGTTCAGAGCAATTTTTATTCTGCCCCATAAAGCTATTTGAGGTTAATCTCTGACCATCTCAGACTCTAACAGGGATGTCTAACTAAAACTGTGGGGCAGGTGTCCCTCTGAGAGACATGGCTGACACCTGGCTGTACAGTCCGTCCTGCTCAGGGTTTTCTCTCCTGAGACTGCTGCCACTTCTGTGATCTCTACGTAGTGAGAAGGGGGGGGGTTGTTGTGTTTTTAAGGGAGGAACTTGAGGCCTGCATCTCCCACCCTGGCAGTCAGCCATGGCTTCCCATCAGGTGGCTGTTAGCTCAGTCTTTGGCAGTGCCATGGAGAGGGCCTGCACCCTCTGGGATGGCTGAGGGCAGCTCAAGATTCCCAGGAACTCCCCTGGTCCTGCAGGACATGGTTTGATTTTCACTCGCATTAAGGAGCTTTTCTTAGCAACCTAAAGGACTGCAAAAATGAAGCTACTCTTCAGCAAATGCCACAGCCATGAAATCATCAAATACGTGAGTGCTATGAGTAAGAGCACCACTACTTGGGTTTGTGACAGGCATTCCTGTTTTCGCACCTGGCCAGGCTTAAGTCTGGAAGAAAACAGCTTGAGTCATTCCTGTGCAACAGTCTCGCTCATCCTGGCTGCGGTTAAAAGATGATCCCTGTCACATTGCCAGGTAGAGAGACATTATCACTCTTCTGCCAGTGTGCTCTCAGTTCCAGTTTCCCTCGCCTCCCCTGCCTCCTCTCTGGCCTCCCCTTTCCTTTCAAGTCTCTGGTCGTCATCACAAGACCATCCCTTTTGGCTTGGGGAAAAGTGAACACCATGCCTGGGGGAGCATTTAAAGCAAGCTTGCTGTGTGTATCTGCCCAGTGCTGGAGACGTGAGGTCGCAGCCATGCCATACATGGTGTCCCCTCCGCAGTGGGATGTCTACTAGTGCCTGTCAGCCTGAGGACAAAACATCTCCATCCCCAAACGGTATCCTCTGAGTTCCCTTGGAGACATATTGCAGGTTCCTTGGAGAAAAAGCAAAATTTTTTTTCTCTGCAACATGACTTCTCTGAGCAGGGAGTGGGGTTTCTGCTTCCACCAGCATTCCTTGACGAAATCACTGCCTCTCGCTGCTCTATATCTTTCATGATACCCGGCGTATTTTCCCTTCCATGCTAGAAGGGAAGCCAAGCCAAGGGATCTGCTCCAGATACGCGTGCTAGTGCTCATTTTTTCACCATCAGTTTTAAAGTATTGCACGGTCCCTTTCTTTCTTGTTGAAAGCAGAGTAAGAGAACTCCAATTTCATGCCCTCAGGCCTGAATAAAAGAATAAAAACAACACAACATTTGCATCTGTTTAACAGGCTCTATTCTAGAAGTCTCCATGCAGGAAAAATGGGGGGAAAAGCCCCATCACTCCAGGTTAAATGGTGCTGCTCAGAAATTACTGCAGGAAGGGAAGGCAGAGAAGAAAATTATTGGCACAAATGACCTAGGAATTCATGGCCCTGCAATTGCAAACACAAAGTCTAAAAAGGTTACATTCTCTTGCTTCTCTGCCTACCCCCGATATCAATGAACATCAGCTAAAGGTGGCTGAAGAACCAATTTCATGCATCTACTGTAGAAGGAAATGAACTGAGCCAAGGGCAAAAATAAAATTATACAAATGTTATTATAGACTAGCCTGCTTCTGTCCTAGTTTAATTCAAATTTCAGTGCTGCAGGCTTTGCTGCTGGCAGTAGCCTTCCTGAATAAATCAACATTTGCTTACATCTAAATTATTAGAGAAACATGTGACTTTGTTTATTGTATAAATTATACGCAAGGTTAAAGCATTAACTGTTCCACTGGCTTTGTGCAGCCACACAATCTCTCCCCTCCCCCTGCCAACCTTTCTCCCCCAAACACGTTTCTTAGGACGAGCCATCTCAGGGCGGCTCACGGCTGTATTTCAGGGCCCTTTTCTCCATCGCACTGCCCTGGGGGGAAATCATTTACTGCTGCGCAGAGTGCACAGGGGATGCAGAGCACCGCCGTGCTGGCAGGGCAGCGCTCCAGCCCTGGTGTGCAGGAGGGTTTATGGCTGCAGGAGGTGGCAGTGAGGGGGATCTCCAGCGCCTGGGCACATGGATGGGCAAGAGGGAGGAATGTTGTTCTGCCAGAACTGCTGCCTGGCTTGCTGCTGCTGCTGCTGGCACAAGGATGCCCATCAAGAAACACAAGCAGCTTCTGCGCTGTCACCATGCATGTTCAGCCTCAAAGGGGCTAGGGGCTGGCTATCCAGCTCTCAATCTGCGTCCATGGGCTGACAACCCCACCTATGGTCACTCTCATCCGAACTTGTTTTCCGTAGCTGCTATTCTTACTCTCCCCAGTCTGGAAAAAAAAGCTGTTTGGTTCCCCTTGGAAATGCAATCCAGCACTGCTGTAACAGTCCTAAGCACGGCAGCAGTATTGCTTCAAACTGTAATATCTGGGATTATTGCTACAAAGTGCTGAAGGATCTTCTTTTTGAAAAAGAAAGCAAACAGAAAACCCCAAGGAGCCCTTCTCCTCCAGAGCCAGCACCATCTCACAGACTGGCTGGTACTGAATTTTCTGTCACAAGTGTATCACCACGCAGCAGCTGAGTAAATCTTATCCACAAAGGTATCAGATGCCATTAGCTTAGGACCTAGGATATGGAATCCAAATATATGTCTCCTGGGGTTCTGCACTGAAACACTGTCAGGAAATTTCTGAGGCCCGACTGAACTGAGTATTTTATTTACATTTCATTTACACTTACAAATTAATATATATTTTTTATGCTGTTAAGGGGCCATTGTACAGCACTGTAGTTTTATATTCAGCAACAGGATGTAATTTCCCTATCAATAAAATTGTTGTTTGTTTTCCTCTGCACTCGATTATTATGGAAATTTCACAGTTTCTCAGCTACAGTGATGTCTAGCGAAATGAGCAGGCCACTTATGTGGAATTCTTTCTTAGCATCCTGACTCTTTTCTATTTATGCTAATGTTATTTCATGCTAATAGCAGACCATATTTTGCTTTGATACTATTAAAACCTGTCTGGCTTGAGTAAAGGGAACATTTTTTAATGCTTTCTGGAAATGATCTGATGTAGTAAAACCATCCCCATTAAGAGTGAGGTTTTGGAGGACACTCTGCTTCCTCTGCTCTTCAATCCAAAAACTGAGAAATCCTTTAGATGTAAATTAATTTCACTCACTCTTTTTCCCATTTTCATTCTTTAGAAATGATAACTTACTGTGTAATTTAGCTATGCTGTAAGGGACTCTTCTTCCAAGAGGAATTCAGGAAGCATATATTGTTTATCTCAGCCTGTGAACATGAGGTTTACAAATCTCATTACCAAATAATGGGATTGGAATTCTCCTCACAATTTTGTACACATCTCCTTGCAAAAATGTGCCTTCCTTCTCTCTCCTGAATAACCAAAATCTTCCTTCTCCGTTAGAAGGTTGTGACAACCTGCTCAGGTTTCCTTCCTGAGCGTTGCCACAGATCTCAGCAGGGCTGTGCCTGCAGAACCAGAGCACAATCTTTAAAGAAGCTCTAGAAATTCATTTCAGCTTGAAATGTAAACTGAAATGAACTCCATTTCCATTGCCTGAAATGTACGATGAAAGGGGACTCGCTGATTGAAAAGAATCAGTGCAGAAAATGTAATTAATATTTAGATACTTCTAACTACCAAGTAAGACTCTTCTGTAACCATGCAGCTCATGCCTGCCTTCTGAGCCCTGCACCCAAGTGGCACTGAAAATAGCACCCAGCAAAACCAGCCTGGTTCCCCCACACATACCCAGCTGTGGACAGCACACATTTGTCCCAGTGCAGGAGATGCCCAGCACTAGTGAAGACTGTTCATGTCTCCTGCTGCTGCCTCCCAGCTCCAGCACGGGGGATAAATCTGGCGCAGCGATGTCTTCCCTCAGTTGGAAAATTTTCCATGTCTGACTGACAAGCCTGGGCAGCGGGGTCAGCTGGGAGGCCTGGCTGAACAGAAGGCTGTAATGAAGACATTTTCTCTCTCCTGGCTGACCTCCTGCAGCTGACAGATTTGAATAGCCTCTTCCCCAGTTGACAACATGAAATACAGGCTAGCAGAGATCAAAAGCACTCACCATTTATCTATCTCGTTATTCATGAAGTCCCCCATCACCATGGTATCTGAATGCCTCCAATGAACTGGGGAGAGTTCCCTAGGGCCAAGAGCCTCAAGTGCTTCCTCACAGCAATCAAAATTGCTTCCTGAGGGCTTTTGTTCCTGCTCCTGCTTAGAATTTTTATCCATTACTGCGGATCATCATGAGGATTAAAGGGAAGATTGAATCAACGGTGCAAAAAGCTTTGGCTGGATTTGCATAAACTCTCGGCCAGTTCCAGTGTTCTAGCTCCTGATCAAAACACTTATTTTAAGAGTAAAAAAGTGGGTGAAGAGAGAAATTTAAGGCTCCTAACTGCAAAACCTTGTGTAAGAGCCCTGCAAACCAACAGAGACAATTACCATTTTAAGACCAAGACTAGGTATGTTCTACACACTGAAAATATAGGTAAGTGAGTAGAACTAAATATTTTTACAAAAAGATACAGGATTCCAATGTGGGAGTTTTCTCCTTCTTTGTGACTTGCACCGTGTTTTGACTGCCAATCAAACAAACCCAATAACCCAATGCCATTATTACCAGAGCAGCAAAATGTGCGTTCGGTCTCAGTGACTCACCCAGGTCCCACTAGAAACAGATGCAGTGGCAGGTGGATGTTGGTAGGGAAAGGCAGAGAGATCATTTGTTGTAGCAAAGGATTTAAAATATTTTGGTCAGGAAAATTAATGTCTTAGCATATCTTCACTTGGTCGACTATCGTTCTACTCTGCATTCATTCAGCTGCCCCAAACATGTCTAACCAACTGAGTGCTGTGTATCTTGCTGTGTGCAGATAGTTAGTACTGTGTCCAACACATTTGTCTGAACGCTGGGGACTTGTGCCGTGGGAAGCATGGAGGGCATTGCCTTGGACCTCGGATGCAGCTCAAGGTTCCTGGTGGCTGTACCTGCTGGCTGTCCCAGCCTTGGTTAAACCAATGGCATCACAGGGGCATCTCTGCCCTGTAGGCAATTGCATCACATCATTGCCTCAGAGACTCACCCATCTTCAGTGCCAGTTGTGGTGAGCAAACACACGGAGGCATTAGGACCTGTGTGCTTGTCCACTGCATCAGTTAAATACTGATCTTCTCCTCTTGTTGTGAGCATTGCTTTATAGCCAGTGAGGACCTGACCACACCAATAACACTGCTTTGGGATCCAAATCTACATCTTGGTTCAAAAGCAGACAACTCAATAATACTGAAATTCTATCAAAAATGTTCATGTTTGCCTGCTACTAGGTGAAGTTGCTAGAATTAATACCCCTGAATAATCAATGCTATTAAATAAATACACTACTGACTCTAGAAATTTTTTCCATGAGTTTTACAACCTTGGATATTCATCTTTAAGACAAACCTGGCTCCTGAAGGCATTGCATACAAATTTCAAGACTTCTTCAGAGAAAATATGAATAAAAGAAAAAAGAAAACTCAAACTAGTATTTCTCTGAAAAATATCAAAATATTTTTTACATGAATCTCATGATTTCTGGAAATCCAATTTATAATTTCTGAAGCCTTACTACTAGCATCACTACAAATACCACGGTGTAGATTTTTCCAATCAAAGACTGAAGCTTCATACAAAAGCAAATACATGTGTCAGCCTCTGCCAGCAATTTTGGCTCTTGATTTTCATTTGCAGCCTGTTCTTCTGTCTGTAGTCTTCCAATCTAAAATAAAAAAATAAAACCAAGATAGTCAAGGGACTGTAAAAGGGTCATCGGGTAAGACTAACCAATAAACAGCCCCTGTGTCTTGGCATTGATGCTGCTAGTTTCCTCTGAGACTACAAGCAAGTCTTTTAATTGTTCTGTGCTCTGTTCACTACTCGTTAGCCTCTTTTTGCATCACTTTTCCACTTTTCATTGGTATCACGAGAACAAATTCTTTATTGTTCGAGAGGTACTGGGATACTTCAGTGATGAACATCTTAAGAGTTTCTGTTAACAAACTATGAACAAATTTAGCCAAGGGATGCCAGTGTTTGCCACTTCTGATTCACATTAAACAGTCTATGGTTTATTAAGGACTTCTTAATTAATAACATGGCCAACTTCATGATTAAAAAGAAACACAAAGCAGCAGCGAAGAGAACCTCTACTGGATTATCTAATGGAAAACTCAATCAGGCTACAAAAGCCAGCTAAAAATAAAACTAATATCTTCTTCACTGACCCCAGGCAGTTGCAACAGGATAGTATTCTTCAGTTTGTTCCCCGCAGTTTTGTGTGGTGTTTCTCTATGATAGGGCTAGCAAGTGCATTCTGCTTGGAGGAAGATTCATCTTGTCTGTGTGGGAGAATTTTGAGTTCAAATGAACCTTTAGAAGAGTCATATTTCAGGTGCCTACAATTTTATATACACAGTCAGAGAAAAGTGGTTGCTGTCGTGGAAGTACCCACTTAAACCTTTATTTAGACACCTGAATGGCATGAGCTACAGTATAGGTCATTAATGTGACAACGCAGAAAAAAGCTAGCTTAAAATAAATCAGTCCTTTATTGCACAGACGCTGGCAGACATCCCTTTGTTTTTCTAATTCAGGCTGTGTATGAGATTGCAATAGTAGAGTTCTATTTTGGTGGCCCACTCTGGGTTTTTATCACAGAATACGTTGTGCCATTGTAAATAAATTAAACTATTTTAAGTAAAAGCTTACACCAAGAATATCTCAGTGTAAGCTTTTACCTAAGTATAGTCTAGACATTTAATCTCTACTACAACTGTCAAGAAAATGAGTCCTGTATCTGGTGAAGCATCCTATACTGGTTTGTTTGACAGTCTTTGGTCTCACAGTTGAAAATTTACAAAATGCAGTAATTCATCATGGGCTTTTCACCACTAGTGCTACTTAACTAAATTCTGTCATACATGTTAAAGCTTATTAAAACAGCATTTTGTAGCATTCTGTGCTCAAAACTGTTCTGCCCACATAGGATACTACATAAATCACACATGGAGCAGTGCAAACGATAATAAGCTCCAGTATGCTGTATGTGTAAACAGTCGTGATTTTTTGGTTAGGAGCATAATGTTCTATCACATGAGAAACCTGGGCTGTGGTGTTAACCTCACCTAGCTCAGAGTTTAGGAGCATCACAGAGGTGATATTTTCAGCCTCAGAGGGATAATGTATCATACTTGAGCACCTTGTTCACAGCAGTGCTGCACTCCTGAAATAGGCTATCATCACTTCTAGGGGCTGATGGCTTTGTGCCGTGAGGTACAGCTGCACCTAAAGCTGTGAGGAGAGGGGACATGGGTGTGGAAGGACAGAATTTAATGAGGAACAGCACTTTGCAGTGGTGCTTAAAATTCCTCAGGCTTTGTGTCCCAGTAAGCTGTGGGTAAGTGAGGACAAGCACAAATAGCTTGGAAATTTCATATTGAAAAAAAAAATATTGAAATGTGTTTATACAGCCTACAGTAGTGCAGGGATTATTTAGGCAGCTGGATTTATAAGCATTAATTGTAATGACTGCTTCAGTGCTATGCAATTACAACCCAAAAGCAAGGTCTGGCTCTTCCCTGCCCAGGCAGAGTGCATCAGAGGTGGGACTCTATGAGGTGCCATGAAGATACAGTCTCCAGCTTTGACATTGTCCCTCAATTTCAGCTCAAGAGAGCCCTAAGTCATTGAGCTGGTTCCCCATGAGTCCTCCATTCATGACTGAATCCTCCATTCAATGTAGCTCCATCTGGGTAAATGACCTGCTCTCTTCTGGCCAGCTGTTAAAAGAGGAGTGAGCCACAGTCCACATGGGACAGGGTTCCAGGTAGTGAATCCTAAACAAATGTTAACTGTATCCTACAACTGAATAAATATTCTGGCCTTGGAAAAAGGTAAAACTGAAGACACATCCATTTGTCTACGGTTTTCTACTACATTGTGCTAAGCCTAAGGAGGTTGCAATTATTGGCTATTTTGGCTCCTGTTATGAGATGCCTAGCTTTTGTCAAGCATTGTGTAGTGTGTTTTGACATGAGTTTTTGCAGCGATCAGTCACTCAAAATTTAGCTGCTAGCAAACAGTATCACCCACCCGGAAGAAATTAAAGACATGTTTTGTGCCTTTAAAGGTGATGCCTGAAGCAGTCCATAAGCACATACTGAGAAATTGGTTCAACACCAACATAGTGTTACCTGATTTACTGGTTTTGTGAAGCTAAAATGCTCAGGCATGGTACTGCAGCAAGGAGAACACAGCTTTCACACAAAACAACTTGCAGGAGAGAGCTGTGTCCACTGACCACTCTTTGTTTTCCACTGGGGAGTTCTACCCCAGGTGATCAGGCTTAATTTTGACTTGTTGGGGAAAAGAACAAAATCCAAATCTGAAGCATTGTGACTATGAGAAAATGTGATTACATGGTTTCTATACTAGTGAACTTCAAACACATACCTTTTCCACAGCCATAAAATTGCAAACAGGAGAAGTGGACATCAAACTGAGACATATCCGTTCTTGCTGTAGTCACAGAGCCTTCTTAGATATCCACAGGACATGGGGATGGGGACATGTGTCAGAAGAACTGTTGGTAGATGTGATCAGGAAACAAATGCACATGCCAGTTTGGTCTGTGAATGTGAAGCCATAGGTGCACATTCTCTTAGCATTGAACTACACAGGTTGGAGACATTCCTGTCATTGTTGCTGGAAGTACTACTCCTGCCAGAAGATGTGATCCAGTGAGAGCTCCCGGGCAAGGCAGCTGGGTGAGGTTACACTGCTGAGGAAGGCAATTTTGCTAACTGTCTGGCTTGAAGCAGATGAGGAAGGGCTTGTGTGCCCTTTTCTTGGAAGAATGGAGGTGACAATGCTTTCTGGTAGGGGCATGGTAACCCCCAGTTAGGAATGATAGTCTTTGACAGGCACAGCTGTTTGTAGAATCCATGACCTACTATGAAAACTTCAAGTGTGACTGGAAAATTAGTTAGACAGTGGCAAGCATAATATTTATAGATAGAAAAATCTAGCCAGGCTTGTAGGCGTGAGCAGACCATGGCATAGGTCCTGCCACAGAGTTGCAGGACTCCTGACTCACAACTTCCCCCTCCATCTTCCCTCTACTTCTGCCCCCAGCTCCTCCAGGGCAGGATGAGCTGGAGGGGTGACCTGAGGTTGTCCTCCCAATGCTGGCATCCAGCCTGTCTGTCCAGCACTGAGCCCAGCAGCTCTGATACAAAAGAAAGCATGCATACAGCCTGCAGTTCTGGCTGCCTGCAAAAGCAAGGGCTGGCCCACGGCCCTGGCAGCTGGAATGCAGAAGTGCAAAGTGAAATGAACAAAGGCACTGCTTCCTTTCCCTCCTCTTTATCTATTTATTTGGCTAGTTAATCCAGTTTGGGATGCTGTTTATTCCTTGGGCAGCCTGTGGCATCCCTAAGCTACAGTAACCTTGATTAAATCCAAGTACTGTAATAATGAGAGGGCTATAGTTCTGCATGGTGGTCCCACACTGTGCAAACAGCAGTAGGGAAGCACAATTACATATAGAGACAGATGCAGAGCAGGAACATATGTGTTAAACCTGTGTGCAGCCCACAGCCCAGCAGGGCTGCTGTGCCCCATGGCTTTTCAAGGTGAATGTGTTGAAGGAGAGGAGGTAAGCAGAGGGTATGGGTCTCAGAACAGGTCTTAAAATCCAAAGTCATGGCACCTTTCTTCTGAGAGGAGGTGAGCTTGGGAAAATTCAGCCATCATTCTTCCTTTCTGCTGCGGCACGTCTTCCCTGTTTTTCTGATGTTTTGGGCAAACTGTGTAAAAGGGATTTTGGTAAGAGCCCACTTCAGACAGGTAAGCAAAAGAAAATGAAAGATGGCTTTAGCACTGAATTTTGCATGTCCCTATATTAAAATCCCGTCTCAGAGCTGAAGTGCTGATTTTTCTGGTGTTAGCACTCCTATTTTGCAGCATCATCTTCATTCTGAGTGGATCCCTTACCATCAGCAAATCAGAGACTCATGAACTTGAAAAGGATGGCATGTAGGAGTGAGAGAGGAAGAGGGAGACAAAGCAAGTTCCAAAGTAATTTTTTAAATCTCTTGATCAGGGTTTTCCAAGAAAGACATGCATAGGAGTTTCCACTGCATTGACCACTGTTAATGAGACCGCAAAGCCCTTTTTCTCAGCAGGTGCAAGCCCACTTTTGGGCACTCAGCAGATGATGATCATAACACTGCATACTTTTTCCTGCTTCAGCTACCTGCCTAACTTCAGGAAGCTGGGCTCAGCAGCCTATGCCAGGATGGCCGCTCTGGCACTTGTTCCAGTGCCTTTCTTCTCATCATTTAAGGGGCTAATGAAGGAGGGCTCACCACAGCGGGACAAGCCAACTTTTTTCCCTGGGGATCTGTGATGTGCACACAAGGAGAATGGGGAGAAGGTTGGGAGATTTTTACCTATCAATGGCATGAAGAGTTTTACTGGCATAAGTGCAGATGTGGAGAAGAGAGGGTTTATAGTTCAGCATACCAGGGAAGTGCTGATGAAACAGTCACACGTGGGAGTAGGGAGGAAAGAAGACTGTTTATTCAGAAGGCAAATTATAGAGCCACAGAAAAACATTGCTCATGCTCTTCAAAAACTCACCACCGCTCAAAAGGCAACATCTGAGGTCATCTATTAATAGGATTTATGCTACAGAGCAAGCTGTCTGGAGAACACAATAGAAATTAGTTCCAGAGCACCTTTGCTTCCTGGTACTTTTGCAAATGCAAACAGCAAACAAAAAAGTCAAGATTGCTATCTATATTTCTTTGAATGAGTAAACTTCTGCCTGAAATTTGGCCAAGGGTAGGCAAATGCCATCCAATTGCTTTTTTATTCTTTTTTCCGCTTTCCATCTGCTTTAAACTATGGCAAGAGGAATTCCTGGCTGACTATGTTAAGGGCAGAGGCTGGAGGAATAAGGAGGCCGTCTGTCAGCTCTCTTGGCTACATGGTTGGCTGCTGTCCAGGGCTGGGAGGTGCAGGTGCTGCAGATGAGGTCCCTAGGATACTAAGCCATCATCTCCCACCCATCCCAGGATGCTGAGCCATCTCCCACCATCGCTTGGCAGCTAGGACATTTCCCCTGGCTGCCCCTGCCCTCCTCACTCCCCACTGAGAAATGGTCCCATGCAGGTCTTTGTTACAGTTTAAGAGCTGCTGAGCATAGCTCTCAGCTTGGTTTTGTTGTTTTTTTTATCCATCTGCTGGAGTGCTGTAATGCTGGGTTTCTAGTCTGCTGCATACTGGGGGAAAGGGAGGCCACATGAAACAGCTTGGTGGTTTGTGCCCCTGGGGTATGTCTGCATGGCCTGCAGCAGTCAGATGTGGCCTTGCTTTGCCCATTCTCCACAATTGATCAAGAGCCACACACCGCTGTTACTGTGCTGTGCTGCCTCCAGCTGTGCAGCTTCCTGTCAGCCTGGAGCTATCTGGAAATAACACAAGGACGTGTCCTTTGAAGAGTCCAAGGCTTGAAATCATGGTCAGGCTCGAGATCTGGTACTTCCACCAGCTCAGTCCTCCTCTCCCAGTAAAGCTGTCTGACAAGTCTGAGAGGGCAAAGAGAAGTTTTGTGAGAGATTTTAGGGAGGGTTCTTTCCACCTAGGTGACAGGAACAGCTTCTGGACCTGCTGGAGACGTGCTGGTTTTGCCAAATGGCAGAAGAGTCCCCAGATCTCAGCCTGAAGGCTCATGGAGAGTGTGCACAACTGGAAATACAAACCACATGCCATGTCACCCAAAAAAAGCCATACCATAGACATGACAAAAGAGGAGTGTGTGAACACAGCAAACCAGTGGTTTGCAACCAACAGGGGAAAGAAAACAAGGAGATATTAAAGATGATGATTTTCAACATTTTTTCAATGGTCTTGAATCACAGAATCATAGAATAATTAAGGTTGGAAAAGACCACTAGGATCATCTAGTCATGACCCCACCAACATTCTCACAGACCATGTCCCTCAGTGCCACATCCACACGGTTCTTGAACACCTCCAGGGATGGTGACTCCACCACCAATTACAACATTACTGTCAAAAAAATTTGCAGACAGCTCTAAGTGATGAACAGTATGATTTCCAATTGGAGACAATTACACAGTGATCAAAATTATTTGGCATGATGGACACATTTAACAAAATGCATTTCAGTGCTAAGAATACAGGTGAAGCAGGGACGTAGGGAATGTTCAGAAAGGGCTGAGGAAGTGAGCTCCTTGTGTAGGTCTGTATGGGTAGAGGCAGGGAAGTCTTGTAGTGGAAGACCTGATAGGAGGGATCCTGATGTGCTGCCTGTGTTTCTGGTGCTCACACTGTGAAGAGGAGCTGGGAACTACTGCAGACAGCACTAGAGGGTCATGGAGATAGCTGAGCTATGATGTGTGAGTACGAAGACCTTAAAAGGGAAAAAATACTAGCTATTATAGTGCTCCTGAACTAGTGTTGGAGGCTGGAAGCTGAAGTCACACGAAATCATGCAGTGCAGGCTGTTAATACAGAAGGTGAAAAATGTGAAGGTAGCCAGGGAATTGTTGGAGTCCTTTTTTCTTGGTACCTTTAAATCAAGATAATCTGGGGAATAAGTTACTTGAACTACATATATATATGTATATGTATATGTATATGAATATATGAATATATATATATATATTCATATACATATGAATATGTAGCCTAAAATGCAACAAATCTTTCATCCTAGTTGATGAGTTGTCACAACTTGGAAGCATAACGTATTGGGCTATTCTGTGCTTGAAAAGACTGTACCCACGGTACAGGGTCTGTGTTGTTCCTGGTAGGGGCACACAGACATTAACTGGAAAACAGGCAGTTACGAGTGTGAAGGAAATCAGATGATCAAAGCCCAAGCGCCTAAAAACTTTAAAATATTCTGATCCAGGCGTAACGGCAGCTGCAGATTCTTCATAATAAAGGTGAAACTTTTCATGTTTGCCCACTTCTTTTCCATTCTGACAAACCAGGGGCACTGGAAGTGTTCTGTTCAAGGAAAGGATCCATTTCTATTGCAGGGAAGTAATCACTGCTTCACCATTCCCTTACCCTCTTTTGGGCTTCTGTGGTTTCTAGCCCAGGTTTCTTGTGCCAGTCTAGCCCAGATAACATTGGAGATGATCTTGAAAGAGATCAAATGAAGGAGAGGAACAGCAAAACCACATGACTTTGCACCCAACTGCAAGTCTATCAGGAAGAAAATAGTTGCAACTGGACGGCCTGCAGCATGCCAGCCTAAAGCTCATAGGCATAAAAGCCTCTCTTCACTTACAGTGTTAGCATTGCTTACTGGAATCATACAAACAAAAGAAATGAGCCCCCTCACAGGATGCGACGTTCTATTAGCCGATATTACCATCTTTGCTTCTCCGCTCCTATGCCACAAACCCTGAACATGTGCTACATATCCTTAGGCACTCATTGGTTAATTTACTCGTGCAGAGTAAGGCAACAAAATAGTAATAATAAATTGCTAAGCATAGTACAATCAGAACAAAGATACTCTGCTGCATTTCTTTTTGCTTCTATTCCTCGGTATTTCTTCTCAGCCACACATATAATATGAAACTACAGGTGGAAGGAAGGTCTGACACATTAATAAATCTTATGAGAAAAACTAAATAATTCATTAAAAGGAATTAACAAGTTAATAAGAGCAGAAGTGAGTTAAAATACAATAAAATATTATTAATACATCTCAGCCTGTATCCAGAGCCTATTTAAAGTGAATCAATGCACAATTAATGGGAAGCTGAACTCCAGTTTCTGTATGACTATGTATAAGGCATATCATGCAATATCATCCAATCTGCGAGCTGTTTAATCTCTTTAGCACTTTTGAAATGAAACCAAATGTGATCTGGACTTCAGGCTGCTCAGTTACTGCACTGATGGAAATTTCAGAAATAAGAAAAAGCGGTAGTCAGAAAATAGCGTGTATTTGTGGGAGGATAGAAACAGTACCCTAGAAACAGTAATTTCCTCTATTTATAATTTTTCAATTGAAATAGAAACTTTGAGTTTGGAACTAAGCTTCAGAGTTCTGTATTAAAAAAAATAGCAATTTTAATTGCAATAAAATCATCACACATTTGTTTTGAGGGGATTGTTAGACCTATTATAATTGCAGTATTGATTCGTTAAGTTTTCCTTTTTCTTGTGTGTGTGTGTAGTGGGAATTCTGTGGCGACAAAGAATTTGTACAAAGATGACTGTGCTGGGAGAAGAAGCTAGGGAAAACCCTGAAGGCCAGGAAAATGAACATGGGCTCTGGAATCAGCCCATGTATATGCTATCCAGGGAGCAGTGATTTCCTGGAACTTTCCAGATTTGGAACGTAAGAAGCAAGTTAACTAGTTTCAGCTTTTTGCACAGTAATAATTGTAACGTGTGAAGTAGATACTGTAAATTTAGTGTGACTTCAGTTTATCATGTGTTTTATCCTTATCCCTTTGCTGAGAAGGATATGAAGACCCGAGGACCTAGGGTCCTTGGTGTCACACGGTTGCATCCCAAAAACTCAGAGAAATTTCTTATTTAAAAAGACATCAAATACCAGGTGCATGGTTAGAGTTTGTCTAAAAAAAATCTGAATAACCACCAGATTTGGCTCTGAATGTTCTCCCAGAACTTTCTTTTGAAATAGGTGCTGCTCATCTCAAGAGCAGGAATGGCCTTTTGTATCTCACCCAGCGCTGTACTCCCTGAGGACTTCTGTGAGAGCTTGTACTTGGATTTTCTTTTTACTTTGGTGGATGCTGTGGAGATCAAAAAGATAGATGTGGCAGAGGAGAGAACTGAAATGACTGAGTTTTTTTCCTCTGCAGAAGAGACTGCAACAGGAAGGAAAGCTGAGGCCAAATCTTGGCATTAATGAAAGAAGGTCATTTCCTTCTACTGCAATAAGCAATGACAGACACAAAGGCATGCCCTGCCTTGCAGTGTGACAACTTGCTTGCCACTCCCCTAGCCACGAGCATGGCCCTTCCTGACTACCTAGTGTTGAACATGAGTAGCCCAGCTTGGCAGGAAGTGTAGCTGACAGATCCAGACGTAATCTATGAGAGAAACACCCTGGTCGACCTGGTGAGCTGTGAGAAACACACGGCTCCTGAGAGCAGAGATGTAGAGGTAGGGAGTATGGGGGCAGGAGTGTACAACTTGCTCAGGATGCATCACCAACACCTTTTGCACCACAAAGGCAGTATCCTCAGCAGACCTGACTGAGACGAAAACCAGGAACAAGAATGTTTTCTAGAACAATCTCCCAACTTCCCTTCCCTCCCCCAACCCGGTTTTATGATGTACGTTTGAGAGTGATGTCAGGAGCTGTGCGGTGACACAGCCCCAGGTGGTGCTCTGGATGAAGATGGTCTCTGTGCAAGCTGCAGTCCGAGCAGAGGACTGTGTCTCCAGTGTCCCATCCACTTGTCACACTGGAAAGAATTCAGCCACCTTCAGTGTGAGTGTCTGCATTGAATCAGCTCTGGCTGCCCTTGGGTCTTGAGGCTGGCCACAGAGAGTCTCAAATGTCCAGCTTTTGGGTAGGTGAGGAATTTCCCACCACCTGTCTCTGTCAGCCTGAAGGTTTTTAATACAGCTTGCCTCAGGAATCTAGCTTTTCTCCACAGACTTGTTCCTCATCATGCAAGCTGGGGATTTGCCTTGTCTTTGTAATTTGATGTTTCTAGGGGAATCATATATTCCATATTACGCAGCACTTGAGATCCATCCAATAATAAGACATGATGGGACCAGTTTGAAACTCTTTCTGGGCCACCTGGACATCAAAAGATGAGATTCTTTCTGAGTGGGAAGACAGGACTCCCCCATGCAAAGCAAGTTTCAACCCCATGTAAAGGTGCTTTATGGCCTCCTTACTTGACAGTCCAATGGAAAGGGCTGAGGGTCTCCCTGCTGTCAGACGTCGGTGTGAGTCTCCCCGGAGTGATGTGACCTGGACCAGCTTCATGGTAATTTTATTTTTTCCTCCTATATTCATTTTGAAAACTTTCTCTGGGTTAGCCTTCGGTCCTGTGGTGCAGATGTTCAGCAGCCTGCATTCTTTTGAAAATAATGGGTTATTTGCAGGGCACTGATTGTCCCTGTTTAAAAGAAATAACCCCTATCCTTGAAAAAGGAAACATATGCCTCTCCTACTCTGTCATCTCTTCTCGCACACTGCACGGAGGGTTAAAGGCGTGTCTCTGTCTCCTCCCCAGATGTCTTTATTAATAGCTTTCAAATATTGGCCTCCTTAGGCCATGGGCAGATGCAGCTCTGGACATGCTAGAGGCTGCATAGCACTCAAGGAGATAAGACAGTTTAGTTTAGCACAGCACGAATGATTCCAGCCTCAAGTCCCAATCAAAGAGATTTACAGCTGTTTTAAAAAGACAGCAATGTTGACTTGACTGGTGAAAGAATGCATGAAACCACTCTCAATAAAAGGCCTGGTTTTAACAAGTAAATAAATTTTGGAAGCATAGCATATATAACTAGATTATTATTTCCTTTAAAATTAGCATGGTATCCTGATTATAACGCATCAGCAATATTTCTCCTTTTGGAATTAACAGTCAGTACCCCCATGAGAGAGACACATCCTTTAGTTAAAACAATTAATAAAACAGACAGTGAAACAGATCTCCTTTGTCACCATTTAGGAGCAATTTAATACTCTCTGTACCTAATATTTCACGATGCAGAAATCCTATTCCCTAATTTCCTTTCGAAGCCTCTCTCCCAAAGGGCTGATAATTTTGCCTTTTTCACTCCTTTAGTGCAAGAGACCTTGCTCGGCACCTCACTGGATCAGGCCCCAGGAGAGGCACACAAAATGTTCGGATGTCCCTGCAAAGGAACAAAGATGACCCCACACCTCACACTGGGTGGCCCTGCACAGGCACTAATGAAGTGACCATCTGCAATCTGCACCAAGCAATTATTGCTCGCCTCCCCTGACTGCCCACCATGTGCTGGCACAGCCTGGTAGGAGGTGCACCTGGGGCGGCGGGGGTCGGGGAGCGGATGGTGTGCAGCCCTTCACTGGGAGGCATGCAACCTGCTGAGCAGACAGGTGCTGCCTGTGTGGATGTCCATGGGCGATGAAGCCTGGTTGTCCTGGTAGCTGACATCTATATCTAGATCTATCTGGATTTTTAAACTGATACAACATGAAGAATGTCACTCTCTGTTACTGTATATGCATATCTTATGGATATCCTTTAAGCACAATGCCTTGACCATGTCTGCCCTGTTTTCCTCAGCTGATGGATTTTGCCACTGTAGTGGTCTATTGTTTTGCTTTCTTGTTTCTTTTTTTTTTTTTTTTTAATCCTTCAGTTCAAATGCTTCTGGACATGATTCCATTTGGACTACTTCACCAGTATTGTAACAATTCTATTGTTTCTATATGTACTTTAAAAAACGTTGGGCTTTCTCTTAATAAAGCTCAGCTATTGAAACCAATGGAAATTCTGCCCTAATGTATACAAAAGCACTAAAGGAAACCTACCGTGTTGTGTGTTTAAACCCTATAGATGTTAGAGGGAGCCGATTACATTGCATGTAGTACAGCATGACAATAAGCTTAGTGGTTCATTTTTTATTCCCTTTCTGCCTTATATCCAACTGCCTCTCTGTTGGTATTAAAAAGATTTCCTTGGCTTTTCTTGGTCTGAAGTTTAACTGAAGTGAACACAAGCTTTTACAAAAGCTATCTCTAAAAAAATGTTCCCAAGATATCCTGTAAAAGGCAAGAATGGTCTCTATTTTTACGTCAGTGTACATTCTTCAGTAGTATTTGAGACTTTGCTACAGTAGGACTAGGAACCAGGTATAGAAAGAGACTGTGAACAGGAAAGAAACGGATTTAATTGAGTCTCCCCTCTGTTGCTCGCAAGAGGAAACAATCAAACAGTAAGTTTAAGGGAGCTTACAGGAACAACTGTGTGTGTTGCCCAGGGCAAGATCAGTAGATACCTCTTATCTGGGTTTTGGTCCGTTTTAGCTAGGCAGCGTCCTATAGCAAAGGCTTCTCTGTTCCAGTCCAGGGCTGAAGTTGGAACAGGGAGACAAGAGGGCAGTTCAGGTTTCAGCCCATTCCTGCCTAGCTGTAGTCCCCTGCAGCCGCTGGAGGCCTGCATGGGGTGCATCAGGGCTGCAGCTGGGCTCCACTCCCTTCCCCACCTGCTGTCCTGCCTGGGGGAACCAAGACAAGCCTTTTCTAGCAAGGTTGGTGATGATACACTTCCAGCAACATGGGTTGTACTTGGCTTGGAGGTAGTGAAGTCTCATCACACTAATCAGCAACTGCCAGTGTAGGTTTACTGAGAATGTGGCTGATGGGACAGCCCTCCCTGACCAGGAGAGGTGGTAACAGCAGTCAGCTATGCCCCTTCTACTCCTCCCACCCTCAGGTCACCGTGCAGCTGAACCCAGGAGTTGAATCTGAGTGTAAGGTGGTATTCCTTGCAGCATGCCTGTACACACATGGAGGGGTAGCTCCAGGCAAACGTCCCTGGGAGATGCTATCAGGCCCCTTGCTCAAAGCAGCTTTGTGCTGTGCATCCCCACATCTGATATGTCAGTCTTGTGCTTGTGCTTGTCTTTGGCACCACACCCTCATTCTTCTAAGTCTTCCTTTGCCCACAGAACGGTATCTGGCTAACATACAGGGAATTACAGGAACAGAAATTGCTATGGTATGTGGGAACAGTGGGTAATCTGTTGGGATTATACAGATGTTGTCACATGCCTTTGAAACTCAGTTTCATTTTCTCCCTTTAGGCTGTTTTCAGCATCCTTGGTACCCTCACAGCTGAACAGAGCTGGCAGAGACACCATCTCATTAAGCAAGGAATTTTCATTTCTCTGCTAGCCCTGCTGACCCCATGCAGGCTCATCTGTATGCTGTGGATGCTCAGGTAAGGGCTCAAACAACGCTATGGGCCTTGCAGCAGCCCTTTGCTGTAGAAAAGTTGCACTAATTGAGCCAATTTGGAATTTAAGCTAATGTAGACATACACCCCCTCTGCCTTTGGGGTTTCAGCCAGCTGCTCAGTGCTCTCTCCTTTGGGAGCTGATTTTGGGTTCTTGAGTTTTGCCTTTGCCAGAGCTGCATTGCACCTCTGTCACTGCCAGACCCTTGCTGAGAACAAAAATATCCTATTTCTGTCACAAGTTTTAAAGTAAAACAACTTTTTTAGTTGGCAGGAGGCAGATCTTACAGACACACTCCCCTTGTTCATGCCCTCTCATCTCCCTCTACCAGCTATGTGGAGACAAAAGCATGATGATGGAGAGAGGAATGAGAAACTGGGGATGGTATGGGTTGGTGGCCAGCACTGGATGGAAATAACAATGTTAAATGGGTTTTTGCATGGAAACTCAGCTAACTTTTGGGTTCTCCAGCCCGACTGAAAGACCGCACCCTGCCACCACGTCCTTCCTTCCCCACAGTGAGTCCCCTTGCAACAGTGTTGCTGAGATCTACTGTGGGCTAGGTGGAGGTGCGCAGCCAGTCCTTGCACCATTAAGCAGATGCCACAGTGAACAATGCCTACAGTCGTCTATTTTCTTCCTTCCTCTACACTGTCTTTCTTGTAAATCTGCCCCAGGGAAGTAATCCATAAAGTAATAGAATAAAACTACCTAATTTTAGTTTTCAGAGAAATATATAGAACTAAAATATAAAATAATTAGTTTGACTTCTCACACACCGTATTCTACTTGTACATTAACCTACAGAGAAGAACATATGGTGTCAACCAATTTAAAGCATGGGGACTTAGTTTATAAAAGTCATTTCTTTAGCTTTTGTTTTTAACCAGATATGCACCACTATCATTATCAAAGGAACTATACTTCAACAGCAACAGCTAACTTCAAATATTTGCAAGTCCTAATTCAATCCACTCATATTAGTAGAAACATTTCTAGTGTCTTCAGTATGCCATGGATTAGGCTCTTGTTACTACATTTGTCTGATCAAGAGCATTGTGCTTCAGGCATGGCTGCAGAATCCTGTAATCCTTGTGTGGCCTACTAGCAAAGAGAGTTATCATCCTAGTGCGGGAGCTAGAAAACCTAAATGTTGTATGGAGGGAGACTGGTAGTTTAGGGTACAAATCAGCAGAAAGCAGTCTAGCAGCAAGTTATCCACTCTAGGTGGAAGCAAAATGCAGAGAAAATAGGCAAAGACAGGGCTTGCTAGGAGTTGGTTCTTCTTCCTGGCAACGTTTGTGAAATACAAGCTTTCTCCTGGAGCTAGATGTCTGTGTGGGATTAGTTCTTTAAGAAACATGCAAGTCTGGGTGTTTCACTTTATAAAAAAATGCAGGACTCTAACTGAATGTTTTCACCCTTCTGTGATTTACAGAATTCTCCATGCTTTTTTGTGGCCACTAGGAGGTGGAAATATTTTGAGAAGATTTGCTTTTTTTTTGGTCATTTTTTAAATGACTCTACTGACGTAGTCCCCTAATGTCTAGATGTCTGGGTGTTCAGGTGATAACCTAGCATCTGATGCTATATCCATTGCCATCACTGCTATTTTCTCTATGCAGCCTTTTATGCCCTAGGCTGCTTTTGTTAATCCTAGTCATTAATCCTGATGATTTTTTACTCCTTTACTTTTTCATTTTAGTTTTTCTAATCTAGAATTAATCAGGCTTATCTGTGATTTTTAAGCCCTGCTTTTCTCTCTGTGGTTCTTGTTACTCAGATGGCTGAGCTTGTCCTGCTTACCAGGAACCATTCCTTTTGTGGAGAACCCAGACTCCTGTCTAGAGATTGAAGGTCTAATGGGCAGCAGAGCACCTGAGAATTATGGATAGCTATTCTAAGTGTAAACCCTCTTGGTGAATTTTGTTTACTGGACACTGAGTTAAGTCCGTAGTAAGTTTAGGTAGCAGTAGAAAAAAATTTAAGAAAGTGTACATTACCCTTAGATGGTTAGAGAGGAAAAACTAGTTACTTTTTTTTAGATACAGCCCAAAGCCAAAGATCTGAAAGCATATTAAGTCATGTATCACATGGGATTGAGACTTTTTGGATAGGATAGCTATCCAACAAGATTTCCTTGGTCAGAATGGATCCCCTGTGTAAAGAAAAGTTGCGCTGGATAACAGTCTTGCAGATGGATTATTCGGAAGTCAGTGGCTGTCTGTGCATACCTCTTTTCGCAGAATGAGGTGTCCTATGACCTAGAATTTACTGGCACCTCGTTAAGGAAATGAACTGTTGTGTTAGATAGTTCAGCATCAACAATGTCAAAAGAAAACCATTAAAATGGGTAATAAGAATTCTACAGCGAATCAGCTTTTTATAGCTAACTTGTTACTTATTTGGGGCAAAAAACAACAACAACAACAACAACACTGTTAGAGAGAGTTCATTCCTCAAAATGGACTGTCAAAGTTGTCAGAAATTGTGTGGAAAACATGCCAGTAAAGAGAAAAAGATCAGCAGATTGAAAAGGAAGGTTGGAAGGCTGATAGCTTTCCTACAGGGCTTTGGTTTTCATTTTGATTGAGCATTTTGAGGCTATCACTAATCTTTTCTGTGTTAACACATCCCAAAACTGGCTGTAACAATTAGTCAAGGTGAGTGCCACAGATTTCTTCTGCTGAGCTGCAGTATAACATCTGGCATCTGCTAACAAACAGCAAATTAGCTTTCTGATTTGTAGGGTATATTTGTCTAGAAATAGAAAGCTCAGTATCAGGGTCATGAGGTCCAACTGTAAATCCAATCCTAAAAATAGTCTCACCTTCTTTTAAGTGAATATAAATCTTGTGAAAAATCATTTCACAATGTCAGTATAAAACAGTAAGGGCATTTATTCAACTTCAAATATGGTAGCAAAACAGCATCATACCGTATCAGTTTGGCCAGTAGAAGATCCATCCAACCGGAATGAGCCAGCTTTAGTGTCACTGCTTCTATGATTACTCAGTCTTTGGGTTGTCCTAAGAGCTGACTGTCAAAGGTGCCAACTGTCCCAGATGTGTGTTCTCAGGATGGAAACATCTGCCTTCCTCAGGCAGGTGATGACCATCGGTCTCCATTGGTACAGTTCAGTGAACTCTGAGAGGATGCTTTGTCCTTCTTAACACGTAAAATATTGTCACAATATCAAATATAGTTAAAGAATCCAAATGATGTCTCCTTGAAGTATCTTCAGTCACCTGAGCTTTATACATGCACTGTTCTGTCCAGTGGGAAATATTTGCCAAGTGATAGCTTACAGCTATATTTATTGACTTTGATGTAGCTTCAGGAGCTAACAACTTGTCTCCAGATGTCTAATTTGCTGTTAGTATTGACTGATTTGCCTACTAATGCTTTCTACAGCTTTGTAGACATCCATTTCTCATCCACACTCTCTGCTATTAACATTTTATTAAACATCGAAAGACAACCTTGATGAGCGGTAGTCACTTCACAGCGTGTTTGTTAGCCATGTCTGAGATGTTAACGAAACCTGGAGAATGCCTGTGATGGACACAAAGAGACAACGTCAGCAGGATAATGGAAAATAAGACTGAAGCTTATCTGCTGTAAAAAATAAACAACACTCTTACACCTTCTTGGAACTCTGCAGAAAGAGAATCAGAACAGAAACTGGCCTCAGTTTCTTTCCATGCTCATTTATGCATGACAATGATGAAGGCTTGTTCCACTGTCTCAGGAGCTGATATTTGGTAGGTAAGTATTACGAAGAGCCAGTGATACCATTTATCAAGCATAAGGGAGAAATGATAAGCAACAGGAACAATAACCTTTCTTCCCCATATCAGCATTTAATTTTTTTCTCTCTTGCAGATCTTGACAGCAAACATGTTACTGTGAATTACGGAATTGTCATTTTTTGTCAAACGGTGGCTAATAGTGAAAGCCAGCATCTTGCATGACAATTCTTTCCTACCTGTCCAATAGTAATTCTAATCAATGCAGTGATCAGGAAGTAATTAAATCGAGGACATGCTGGCAGGGATGTACAAACTCTTATTTTCTTTCTAGACTTAAGAATGGGTCAGCTAGGCCTATCTTACAATATTTGATTCCTGTGCTCACAGTGAAAAATGTGATGGATTTTAACGTTTCATACTTTTCCTTTTTTTTTTTTTAAACTCAAAAACAATTAAAAGACTGGCCATGGAAGGAAAAAAATGCAACAGCCTCAAAACTACTGAAAGCAGTAAAAGTAACAAGAGATTAATAGAAGGGGCTCACCCTTGGTTTATGCCTTTGCAATTTCCTCTAATGAGGTACAATGTTGGGTAACTGGTGTCATGTGTCATGTCATACCACATCATATTCATTCAAGGGTCTGTCATGTCACAGAGTGTAATAGGAGATGATGGGTACAATGAGAGACTGTCAGCCTAGAATTCTTTCTTTTTTTCCATGTATAAAGTTTTAAAATTTATAAAATATGCTAGTGGTGAGTTAAAACAAGGAGGAAGGAAAGACAAAGGGCAAGGAGTGAAAAAATAATCTTTACAAGACAGGAATCAGGGCAGGGCAAAAGGCCAAGCCTCAGAAACATCAGTCAGACAGGCAAGCTGAATCCCTGTCACCTTAACTTACAAGATTAGCTTAGCAAAAACATTGGAGCTGCTCAGAATTTGAACCCCAACCTCTGAGACCATTTAGGGTAGGTTCTGGTTCAATCTAGTATTAGCTGATTCAGCCTACACCCTGGAAACTTGAACTTGGGTGTGCATTTACATTACTAATTCCCTTCACGTTCAGGTCCAGCTCTGAACAAAAGATTTTTTACTTCCCTGTACCAGGCCAGAGCTGCTGGGGAGGAAGGGAATGGAGTCATCCTTCCACACCTGCCCAAAGGCCTTTGGCAGGCAAAGGACTCAACCAATGCAACTTGAGGCACGTCCACATCTGGCATCTGTGGTTTCTACACATCCTGCACCCACTCATCTGCAACTCCTGTTGCACAAGCAGCATGCACACAAATCATAGCAACCCCTGACTAAGCTGCTGCCATACCACACTACCATGTTTCAACATAAGTGTCAAGAGAACCTATCAGGCATCTTGTTGTGCACTGTTCTGCTGCTGTATGATGGCCAGCAGGGAGACAATACAATCTGGGACTGGGGCTGTGTATCTCCCATCATTCCTCCAGTTTAATTCCACCATCTACATCATCTCTCAGATTCATCCTGCCATCTATGCTCACTTCTTGTAAGACAGTAAACACTATTTCCGAAGTGTCATCATGGAGGAGACTCTATTCTATGACTCAGCTGAGTGCTGCAGTTCTCCTGGTGACAACAGGTGTGTGTTGGCACAGCTACTGTCAGGTTATGACTTCATGGCTCAGGACATCTCCAGTGAAGCCTGAAATCAAGCAGACATTTCTCTGGGATTGTTCTTCTGGGATTTTTCTGGGAAGCCAACTTCAGAACTAAGACAAAATACTGCTCTGTCGGAGCAGGATGCTGTTTCTGACCTTCAGTGGTAGAGTAGCAGCAACTCCTAGGCTTCCATCCTTGTGCCAGAGGCACATGGACATCCTTACCTGGAGATGTGTCATTACTACTCATGCCGTGGCTGTTCCTTCAGGTTTTTTGAGAGGACTAGCTTATTGTCTGGGTAAATGCCTCTTACAATATGTTTGGGTGGGAACACAGAGGTTGAGCTACACTCACATCTACTTCAATGACAGAACATACTGAGAAATTTGATATTAAAGCTGATGAGTGCCAAGAAGTAGATGTGTCTCATAGTGGCTCATTTTACTTTGCAGAATCTGTAAGCCTAAGAACAAGACTTTCTGTGTGTGCAGAAAGGGGAAGGTGGAGAAGGTGCTGAGTAACTAGAAACACCATTGCTTAGAGTATGCAGCTGACAATGCATTGTGCTGCTGTGTTACAATTGATGATATCTGAGAAATTTATATGTGCCTTTGTTTTTGGCTTAAATTTGCTATACGTACTCTTTATGTGTGAGTTCAACAGTGCGCATATTATGGTTCATATAGGGATGCTTGTTTGCTCTGTCAGGGATTTTACTGCACTGAAGTTTGGTGTTTTAATGAACTTCTTACAATGGAGAGTCATAACCATAAAGATGTTTTCTTTTTTTTTTTTTTTTTGTAATTGTAAATAAAACTAAATGTTGTGTGTAATAGAAAACACGAGAAGGAGTTAACAAGGCAAAGTTGGAAACTATCATCTTTATACTACAGATTTCGTCATGATTACTTTTATTTTAAGTTAAAAAATGCAGAGAAGCAAATGCCTTCAAAGTTATAATTAAGTATGTACAGGATGCTCACAAATGTTCTCTGTTTTGTAAGGTTTGAGAATAATGGTAGGGAGAACAGACTCTTCTGGTAGAGGGAATAAAGTCCCCCTAAACCATACTCAAAATTGTGTGTTTTTATCTAGTAAACAACCTATTCCTGATCAGTATGACAAGAAAGGTTCACCTTAGCTCTGGATGTATCCAAAACAGAATAGAGAACAAGGAGTTCACGGTAAAGAAGTTAACTGAACATGGAGCAGCATCACATGTTTTAACATAGGCATTGCAGTTGGGATAAAAGGGACATTGTATTATTTTCTCATTTTTCCCCATTAGCAACTGTGGTATGGTGGGTGCTAACAATGATTTAACACCTATCTCCACCCTCAACTGGATGACAGAGGGCTCAAGAGATGGCATGTCCAAGGAATTTGCATGTGTGCGCCAGGGGCAGCTCACACAATGGTGGGAGATGCAGAAGAACTGCTGCAAGGCATGGAGAGAATAATATCTTCAATTTTGAAGCCACAGATGTGGAGATGCTGCAGAGAATCATAGAGTCATAGAATGGAAGGGACATTAAATATCATGAAGTCTCACTCGCCTGCCATGGGCAGGGCCACCAACTGTAGATCAGTCTGCCCAGGGCCCCATCCAACCTGGCCTCGATGCTCCAGGGATGGGGCATCCACAGCTTCCCTGGGCAGCCTGTGCCCGGGCCTCACTGCCCTCTGAGTGAAAAATGTACCCCTAACATCTAATCTAAATCTTCTTTCTTTTAGTTTAAAACCATTCCCCCTTGTCCCATCACTGTCAGACCATATGAAAATCAGTCCCCTTCCTGCTTGTAAGCACCTTCCAAGTACTGGAAGACCACCATGAAGTCTCCCCGAAGTCTCCTCTTCTCCAACCTGAACAAGCCCCGCTCCCTTAACCTATCCTTATAGCAGATATGCTCCAGCCCTCTGATCATCTTTGTGGCCCTGGACCCACTCAAACAGTTCTGTGTCTTTCCTGAGATGGAGATCTCAAATCTGGATGCAGTACTCCAGGTGGGGTGTCACAAGGGCAGAGCAAAGGGGGACAGTTCCCTCCCTGTCCCTTCTGGCCACCCCACTTTTGATGCAGCCCAGGATACACTTGGCCTTCTGGGCTGCAAGTGCACACTGCT
Organism: Numida meleagris; assembly: GCF_002078875.1. Classification (NCBI taxonomy): domain Eukaryota; kingdom Metazoa; phylum Chordata; class Aves; order Galliformes; family Numididae; genus Numida; species Numida meleagris. The sequence goes on from NC_034410.1 coordinate 103,045,470, forward strand.
AGCTCATGTCCAGCTTTTCATCCACCAGAACCCCCAAGTCCTTCTCCACATGGCTGCTCTCAGTGAGTTCCCAAGACAGACCCCTGGCAGACACCACTCATCACAGGCATCCACCTGAACAGAGTGCTGTTGACCACAACTCCGTGGCTGCCACCATCCAATCAGTTCCTTATCCACTGAATAGTCCATGCTTCAAATCCATATATTTCCAAGTTTGCAGTGCTTCTGCTTTGACATAAAGAGCTCAGAAGGTAGCATCAGCCCAGGAGAGTTGGGTGTGGTTGTAAAATTACTTGAAGTCCTTTGGAACAGATTTGGAAGTGAGAGGGGAAATATTCTTGTGGAATAGTCAGGTCTCATAAAATTTCACATTAGCTCAAAACAGAAGGAATTTGTGAAGCTGTGAGGCACAGAAATTATCTCAGTACTTTTCTACATCTGTTGCTATGACAGAAATTCTTTTCATTCAAACTTCTGATTAATCTATGCAGTCACCATTTTTGATAATAGTGGACTTGACAAAAGGGGCTGAAAACAGAACAGGAAAGATACAGTCCAATAATTACCATCAAAGAGTGAATAACTGTGCCCTGCTGCTGACATGGCAAACTCAATGGTGGTATGATGTTTTAGAGAAGAAATAGAGGGAGTATATATGTATTCTCCACATTTTGGACTGCACAGAAAGTAGAGTAGTTAGGAGGAGGCTAAATTAACATGGTAGTGTGCTGTCAGTACCCTGGAATAAGGTATTTCTGTCCCCTGCATCTATAATATATTGATACAATACCATGCAATCGATAGCACAGGCCTGTATCTACGGATCTTGTTAAGGCAATATTTGTATTAAACACTTTACTGTTATTAAAGTTTACTATTGCTGCTCTAAACAATGAAGCAAAATTCTGCTACCCTGCCATTTGTGTCAGCTGAACTTTCCATGACCTGTAGCCTAGTTAACTGCTTCGTATATTACTTTGTATGGATCACTGAAGAAAAGCTTTTCTGTTCAATAAATATTCTTCATAGATATGTTCCTTATTTATATATTTATTTGTTACTTTAAGGAAAGCTGAAAAAGATTCTCCTGCTGTTTGTTGCCATGAGTGCTATTGTATTATTCTTCCCATTCCGCTTATGAAATAAGGAGATGGAAGACGGGAAGCAGTGTAGGATTTTTGTAGTCAGTAAATAGGGTCTACACTTTGGCAGATAATCCTTCTATCCTGTGAACTTGCCTCCTTCTGCTTGGGCAGAAATATTTCATTTTCACGTATATTTATACAGTTAAGAGACAGTACCTTTCCCTTAACTGTTTAGACATGAATTATACACTCAATCAATTGAACTTTAGACCAGATCTTTGACTGCTGTAATACACTATACTTTCACTAGGTATATCATGGTTTATTCCAATTAAGTATCCAATGCATTGTCCAGTTCTCTTCCAGATAAATCCATTGACACTTCACTGTTGTTAAGTGGTGTTTAAGGCAGACAGAAGAGCATTACACTGATTGATACTTTGCAATGTATTACAGATCTTGTTTCAAGAGGGTGTTTGGGCTGATCACCCTGCTCCCACCTGCCAAATATGAGTTGCTTCCCCTCAGTGGAAGTGCTCTTGGGAGCCAAGAATTGTGCATGTTGCCATAAAGAATAGGCCATCCGTCTTACACTCTTTTATAAATTCACCTCTCTGTGCCACAGTACCTCATTTTTTTTAACATATTTATTCTTGTCAGCGCCCCAGAAGATAGGAGTGCTGTCCTGATGTAATGGAGGAAGAACTGTGGAGTAGCAAAAGTATGGAAACATTCAGGATATCTGTGATGGAAAGCAATTAAATCCCCATCTCTTGGGCATGCTTCAGAGCAAGGTACTCTATCCTATCTCTCCTAGCATCTTTAATGAGTCACAGTGCTTTCAGGAGCAAAGCCACACTAGCTGTATATGACCCCACTGCTTTTTATTTAGAGAAAGAGCTTCATAAACAGCATGTGTTCACTGGATTTATCTGTAGCTTTTTGCAGGTGGGAGAAACATTAGTTTAAATGAGATTCAGATTGTTAGTGGAGCCAAAGAATATGTGTTTTTCCAGCACTGCATAGGAAGATATTGCAGTTGAAAAATGTGGATTTTCTTTATTGTCTCTGAATTATCTAACACAAGAGTATTCATTTGGATCATTCAACTTGTGCTAAAGCAGGTGCAAAACTTACCCTTTTGTGGAAAATCTTCCTGCTAGATAAAAAAACCAACAATTTTAGCGGTGCCAGCAGCTTTCCTACTGCTTCCTGGCAGAGGGCAAGAGGAGCAGTTTCCCCTTCAATGGCTGAGCTGCCCTCTCCAGCAGTGCAGGATCCACGCTTTTGCTCATCCTTTCTCCCGTCATGTTTTGAGTAAGAAAGCCTATCACCAAGTCTTCCCACTAAGTAATTGGCAGCTCGCTCTTCTGCAGTATTGCTGTAATATATCTTTGGAGCAGAACCTCATTCTGAGGCTCTTTTAGTATAATATGCTTCCAACTTTATAACCACACTATTATGAGAGAGAGTAAAACAGAGAGAGAAAATGAGGGGCTTTGTACAGCTCAAGCAAATTCCTTCCAAGAGATAAAAAATACAACACTAGATTAACGATGGTATGAAAGTTATGTTGATACAACATGAACATATATAGTCTTAACTATATATTTTCTGTTACTGTTACATGGTAAAAGCATAACTGTCCATTTTTAAGAATTTTATTTCCAAACAAGTAGCAGCTACATTGCAGAAATAAATCAAGCTTGTCACCCCTGGAAATGACAATGGCAAATGGAGAGATACCATGCGTTCTTTCCTGATGAATTCCCTCAAACATATATGCATTCTGCAACTTCAAGGAAGAGGATTTTCTCCACGCCTTATCTGAGTGGGCTAATTGGGTCACAACAGTGATTTCAGCTACTAGAGAAGACACACAGTCATGTCATTATTCTCTATGCAAAGGCAATTATTTTCCAGAATCTGCAGCATTTTTCCAAGGTGATTCTGACTGCAGCAATTACTCCCACAAATATATGTATGTTAATATTTAAAACAATTTTCATCTAACATTGTTTCTTAGCCTGTGCTAGCTAACTGGTTGACAGATTAAAGAACGAGAGAAAGAAATCACTGTGAAATAAAGCATGCAACGTGCATTATCGAGCCTGGGATTATCCATATAGAGAAGGTGCATTAGCTTTAAGTTTCTCAGTTTGGTGTCATATTTTTGACTGAATTGACACAGTTGTCAGGCTCTTGTGCCTGGACAGGCAGTCATAACAGCATTCAGTTTATTTGTGAAGTTCTTTGCAAGACAGGATCTGATCCATATCTATCAGCATATCTATCTGTTAATCTATTTATCCATATACCTATCCATCCCATGCAGTCCATGGAGAAACACCACAGGCATAATAATGAGGGGAAAAAAAAGACAGAATTCTTCACATTAGTGAAGTAAAACAAGAAATTCAGTAGGATTCTCTTTAATTGCCAAGATAGATAGATAGATAGATAGATGTGACAGCCTGCATGTAGAGGGTTTCAGTTGTTTATTTTTAAAATCCCATTCAGTGTTTCAGTGGAAAGCATGGGTGTGTTTTGGTGACCAAACATCTCCTAACCCCTCTTTAAGGAAAATAAGACTAGTGAGAGTCATCGTGAACCTAACAAGACTTATGACTTTGGCTTTCAATCAAACCATGTGCAAGTTCAAAGTCAGTGTTTCTTAGACTGCCATTTAGTAGCATGATTTTGCTGCCTTTGGTGTCAGCATCAAAATCAACAAGCGCATTAGTGTCAGAACTCCAGTTCAAAGGTCGAAATGGAGAGATTCCATGTAAATCAGTACTTTTTCCATTAAACGTGCTTGAAGAGTCTAATTAGGTGTTCCCACAGCTTTCTGTAAAGGAAACTAGAAAGGGATCATTTATAGCACAGAGACATAATAGAAGAGTACCACATTTTATTCTGTTTTCTGATGTACAAATTATACCCACTCATACAAGGTGGTTTTCTACATGGGGATGTTAATGCATAGTAATGGTATTATGGACATACTAGGCTCCAGGATGGTCTGTAGTGACTTGTGCTTTGAAAGCAGAGGAAAATACATGGAGTCCTACATGGACTGAGGAACAGAGATCATTTTTTCTAAGACACAGTTTGCCCACTTATTTGCTCCTTTTTGAACCCCACTTGTCTGCAGAACATGTCATAGTGATTTTGACGGTATATTTATGTCTTTGCCTATGTCTTTTTCCATCACACATGCCTATGTATCTTCATTCTTAGACCTTTCCTAAATAAAAGCAGCTCCTCCTCTCCTTTGAAGTGTAATTTAGTGCCTCTTCACTAAATCCTTGCATGCCAGTGCCCAGCAAAACCTGGGCTTGTTGCCTGGGCAGTTGCCCTGCCTGACCTGAGCTCTGGTGAGAAGTCTGTGCTCTGTGCTCACCAAGTAGACCCCAAGATGAAGTAGGTCCTTTCGTCCTGCTTGCTTCCAGTCTCAGCAGTGCTGCAAGGCAAATGTTGTATGCCTCAAACAACTACCAGAAAGTAAAAAGCTTTTACTGTGAGCAAGAGAGGTGGAGAGACAGAATCTATATGGAGTTTTCCTAGAGTTTCTCTCAAGCGCTAGAAAATATTTGTTATTAAATAATAGTAAGTATTACTAAATAATCTAATAAAGAGGCCCTTTGAACATGATTTCTTTGTCACATACCTGCTCCATCACCTTTTTTCCATGCAGAAATGTTCTGACCTAATATCATTTTGATAGAGTAAATAAAATTACCAGCAGTGTTGAAGATGAAGACAGACTGTGCATTTATGTGATGTTATGCAGATGCAATGTGTTTTATTTTCAGTTCCTTTCCTAATAATTCCCAATGTACTATTTGCTACTTGACTGCCATGGAGCTGACTTTTCAAAGCGCTATCCATAACGACTACCGAGTCTCTTTCTGGAGTGGTGATAGCTGATTCCCTTAGCTAATAGCTAATTTAGAGTTCATCATTGTGTGTATAGTCATACAGATAGTTGGTTTTTTCTTCCTCATGTGCCTTACTTGCATTTATTGACATTTCATTTGTGATTTTCATTGAATTTCATTTGTGATTTTATTGCCTCATCACTCACAATTGTGAGATACTTCCATAGCTATCTGCAGTCAGTTACAGCCTTCACTATCCCAAATAATTTTGTGTCATCTGTGGTCTTCACTATGTTAGTTTCAAACTTTTCCACATCACTTTTGACTATTTTGAACTGAACAGATCCCAGTACAGATCCCATAGGACCGCTCTGGTAACAACTATCCACCTCAAAAACTTGCATTTTATCCTTACTCTTTTTTTTCTTATTTTTCAGTCAGCCATTTATCCATGCCAGGGCAAATAGTCTTTCTTTTCCTTAGCTCATCTTATTTGAACCCTTGGTGAGGCACTGCCCTACCCTAGAAGTCAGTCTAGGGAACATCTCCATCTGTAGGCACTTATCTACACTGTGGGGAACTGAATGGCTTGTGGAACAGGGTGCCAGCAAGAATTTCATTCTGTTTTGGATATGTCTGGTGTATTAGCGAGTGCTGCTGTTAGAGCAAGTATAAGTATTACTTCTTAACTTGTGAGGATTCACTGTGCTCCTGAAACTTCTTGATTGGTATACAAGAACCTGAAGGAAATGTCTTTAAGACAGAGGGAAAAAAAACCCTCAGTCTTTATGCTGTAGTCAAGTAAATGCTAGTATGTGCCTCCTGAGCTTTCGTTTTAGAGTATACGAGAACTTCTGCAGCGCTGCTATCTAGACAAATAGCATATTTTCCTTGTAAAAATGCTATGTTGTTTTTCCTTCAGCTGATCTGCTAAGAGCCCCACTCAGCTTTTTCTGAATTCTTTGTCTCATTAATATGAGACTCAAATGTACAAAAATCAATGACATCTACAAGGAAGATAAATTGTTACATGTGTTGAGAGCGATGGCAAGATGATGTGAATTACACAGTCTAGCTGCTTTGGACTTCTTTGTCAAGATGCATCGTATTGCAGAAACAAGTTTTAAATTCTGGTAGGATTAGTCTATTAATATACTGACTATTAGCTTTATCCTCTCAGTATGACAACTGATTAGTTATTGTCCTTTCTCCAAAGCAGAGAAGTATTTTATTCAAAACTTGGCACATTAAAAATACTCTTCTTAAACATTGTGCCCCACCCTGCCTCAGCTTGTCATCCCTGCAAGTGTTCTTAAGTATAAACATGTTTAAATATTTAAGTGAAACAGGACAATAAAGGACATTTGGCCAAACTTTGGGAGCATATAAACCCAGACATGAGACTTTTGTATAGGAAAAAAACTGCCATATTTCACTTAAGTTGGTCTTTTAAGCTGCCAACATTTTTATATATGAAGCATCTTTATATAGTGGACCTATTCTCACTAAGCTTTTCTATCATGATCAGTGTTTTAATTGAGATTTACACGAAGGGCTAGAATGAATAAACATCTACAGCTTAAGCTGAGTGTGACAACATACTACCCACCTTTGCAAAAATATCCAGCAATGATCTTAGGCTGGAATTCCCAACCCATTTCAATTAGTTATAATTGCCTGCATGCATTAGCAAGGAAATCTCCCTTTTAGATAAAAGGCAACTGCATGTTCTGGCCTGGTAACCTTTCCTCCAAATGCACCGGTACAGCCCTTCCTCTAAATGGCTCTGTTTTCCATTGCTCTTTTCCCTCTGGGACCAGACGGGTCAAAAGTGGTTGGAAATGCACTGAAAACACTTTTAATTTCTTTCTTTCTTTCTTTCTTTCTTTTTTTTATAGGGGGAAAGTGGTGCATAATGCCAGGATACAACTCCATTAGTGGCTTTTTCCCATGCACCTCCAGAGACATGTACCCAAATGATATTCTACATAACCCCTCTCTGAATTTTGTCATGAAAGTGGTGTAAGCACAAAGAGTGAATAACATGCTCAGTAATGAAAAACGTGCCTTGGCTATTTGTGCACCAGACCCCACTGCATATCCAGTGATGGCCATGGGGGTCCTTCTGTTAACATGGGGGAAAACAGCTCAGGCTTCAGAGTAGTTCCTAACATCAAAGTGAATTAAATACTGACTAGCATTAGTAATAAAGAAATATGTGACTCTCGGGATAAATTCCCAGTGCCTTTGCTCCAGTTTATAGCTCTCTCATCACCAGGCAGCTGACCAAAGAGAGGAGATCATTTGGTGCTTCAGTGGCTGCCTGAAGCATCTTCTGGCTTCTGAGAAACTCTGGCATTAAAGACCTCTTGTATAGGATGTTGGGAGATAATTTTTGTGGGCTTTGATTTGTCTGCACCTGTGTTTTGATGTATCTATATAACCTGCTCAGAATCAAAAAAATCTGTGGCTGAATAGCTGGAAAATTGAACGTGAGTCTCTTGAGTTCAGTGCCCTACCTGAAAGGCTGGTTTTCATTGCCTGAGTGAGAACTTTGTGTCCTCTGGGCTTCAGTCCACAGAACAATTTATTTCCATACAGGTTTCTTGCTACAGTCCTATGTCTGGTATAACTTAGCCAGCCATTCACACATTTCTAGAGGTGATGCATATGGAGGTGTATTCTAAACAGCTGCACCCCTATATGCATATTGCATTGGTGGTTGTAGAGTTAATTCACACCTGCAATTATGCTGTACTTTATGCTACAGGGACACATGGAGAACAAAGGCATGGCTTTGGCCTATCATTGTCTTGCAGTGTATGAAGAAAAGCAGGAGTGGGGCAAACAGGGCTCCTGCATTGGAACTGTTTGCATAAATTAAGGCAATAAGGAACTATCTCAAGCTCAACCTAAATCTATATTTTAACAAGTTTTTTTTCTTTGTGTGTATGTGTATGCACTGTATACCTTTCAACCCGGGTAACAGTTGTTGCTATAAACAAATTAATATAAATTCATCACCTTGGTGCAAGAGATTTCATCCTTCCAGTCCATTGCAATATATTTGCTCTCATTTTCCTCCCTCACTGATTCCTGTTTTCTTCGCATATGTTATTCAAAAAACACTTATTTGTTCCTCTTTTTTTTTTTCGTACAGCTTTTAATTTCTCTCTATTTCTTAATGCTGTAAGTATTGAGTTTTGCTGGACGTTGCAAATCATACAGCATAAAAACCTTCTGTGAGATTTGGGCTAATAATTTATTGTCATCCTCAAGGGTACTGGTGTTTTTTCTTCCCATAAATGAATAAAAGCTCTTTTTTGTTGTTGTTGTTCCTTTCATATAAAAGGCAACATTCTCTTGTGGATAAAACTTGGGAAATTAAGGAGACCAGAATATCTTTCTAAGTCATTGACTTGCCCTGACCTTGGGTGTCTCATCTGGACATTGAGTGCCTCTATTATTCCATCAGTCAAAAGTGGATACAGAATAAATATCTGTCCTACTCTTAATATGATTGACATATGTGGATAGAAACCATTAAGTAAGCGCTTTGGATAGCCACTGATTTAATTCTAAAAGTTGTTTTATTGCAAGAATAAACAGTCTTATTTTTAAAAACTTCTAAAGAAAAGATTAAATGAAAAACAGAGAGGACAGAAACCAAAGGCCACCCAAGTCAAAGGGGACATGCACCCTGGTTTCAGCAGGTTTGAAGCAGACCACATGTGCCAATTGTATTAAACAGATGCTGCTGTGGGTCAAATATTCTATATTACAATGATTACAGTCCACACTATTATAGGATTTATGTGATCCTAAACAAATGGTCCAGCTGAGTCCTTTTCCTGTGCAAATATCCACTGAATTCATGGAGAGAAGGAACCACCCATGTGCATCACTTTCTGGGATCAGGGCTCTATTTTTCTTCCAACATACTGATTCAAGGAACAGTTATTTGGAAGAGTTTGAGTGTCTAATACCCCAAGAAGCAGAAATATTGTAATTCAGAGACTCATTGTTTTAATTAGCAGAGTGCTGGGGAGCACACTGCATCCCCTTTAGCTGAGCTATTCCTTGGCTGTTCGTTCAATTTTCTGGATGTTCCATCTATGAATATTATAAGCACGTGTGTCCTTATCCTTACTTTAAAAGCTTGTTTGTGGTTCATTATGAGCTATTAGGGAGCACACATCAAGCAATTGTTTTGGCAGAGATACAGGAATTATTTCACGTTCTGGCAGGAACAATTCTCTCCTACCGAACACGAGGCTTCATTGGTTGGATCTGCTGCTCCTTCCCTGTTCCCGAGCATGTCTTTGTTAGGAGAGCTCCCCTTTGAGGAGAGTATGGCAAGTAGTCATTCTCAAAGGACTGACTGTAGCTTTAATGTGCAATTTATTTTTCCCTAATCCCACATTTCCAAAAATAACAGTACGAAAACCACTTCAGCACATCATAAATTCAAGAACTAGAGAGACGCGTAGGATGTTTTGAAGTAAAGATGTTGTCAGCAACAGTGAGCTGTGAGACGAGGGCTGGCTGGAAAAGACTACATGTGCAATGTTAAGAAGTTTCTGTGTGGAGCTTCTAGTTTAGAAATCTGCAGAGACGATCTCATCTCCCGTTGTAAGGTTACTTTTCTGTTTGGCAGCAAATAGAAATGAGCAGAATCCAACCTGAATACTCTACTATGTAAAAGCTGTTATCTCCATTCTTAAGTGCTCCTTCTGCTCTTGCAAAAGCTTTAAAGTGAATGGAGTTTTGTCAGAGCTACCATAAAATCCTGTGATCTTTAGCTCTAGTAACTACTACTATTTTTTAATTTTTTTTTTATTTTTGGCTAATAAATGTTCTTTGGACTATAGTTAACTTCCATCTCTTTCCACTTTTCCCCAGGTGGTTTGCTTTCTTGCTTATTCTCCCTGTGTCCCAGGCAGAGGCTGTAGATCCATATTCTGGAGGCGCTGTGATGAGAAAGAGTAGCCTGGCAAAGCAGAAAGCTATGCACTCCCTTCCTAATCATAAAATCATAATTGTAAAATTACCCATCAGGAGGCATGGCTAAAAATGTATTAAGTAGCCCTGATTTAAACTCTTGACAGTGAGTTTCCTGAGGGCAAAGGCACTATCAGTGTCATTTGTCCATTTGTGTCCAGCCCAGGAGCAAGCTGATTCTCTGCTGGGATCCTCTAGCAAAGCAATAATTTCTTAGAAGGCATCAGCCCGCAGCACTCTTGCTCCTAAAAAGTGCTCATCTCAGTCCCATCAGCTGAGGAGGAGGCTGGGGATGTGGGGATGTTGTTTGATAATCTGTTGAAGCCCTGGTGAAGAGTCTGCAGCTGTGTATGGAGGTGACCAGCAGCTGGAGTGGAGAAAGCAGCTTTTCTGCAGTGGGCCCAATAGATATGCTCCCCTGTGGTCAGTGGACTTCATAACTGGTCTCACATCTCGTAATGGAGGAGCTGAGGTGGCTGTTGTGTCAGAGATGTAAACACACCACAGCGGTGGTTTCTGGGCATGGCTTCCCCATGGGGCAGCAGAGGGGTCAGGAGCTGCTGCTTCACACTGGCCATTTGTTGAGGGGGGCCCTCACCTGCTATAGCTGACAACCACATAATAATGTAGTAAATGCAGGTAATTCCAAACAACTTCTAGCAGGTTTTTCACAGAATCACAGAATCGTAGGGGTTGGAAGGGATCTCTGGAGATTATCCAGTCCCCCTGCAAAGCAGATTCTCTATAGTAGGTCGCACAGGAAAGAGTGCAGGTGAGGTTTGAGTATCTCCAGAGAAGGAGACTCCACAGTCTCTCTGGGCAGCATGTTCCAGTGCTTTGTTTGAAGTTCCCAGACCTTGACTGAAATAACTTAAGCCCATTCCTATTAACTTCAGCCAGACATGAAACAGGAACGAGGATATTTTTAAAAGTATAAGAAAGTCATTTCAGACTTAATATTGCTAGAGACACAACCAAGAAAGGCACTAATGCCTTCAGAAGTTGCCAGGTAATTTACAGAAGCTGATACCAGGGCAAGGGGATGAGCACCTAGAGACAAATCTGATAACCTGATGCATTACAGGTTTATATCTGTTAATCTGGCATTCATGAACTACTGCACTTCGTCAGGGATAACTTTTGTGCTCCCTGTCTTCTTTGTAATGGAAAATGTTGCAACAGCTGCACACAGACTCTTTCCTTGGTGGGCTAATTTCAGGCCTTTGGCTGTTTTCCTTCCAGGAGACAGAGAGGTGTAAGGAGGATGCACAGAGGTGCATGGGGATGCTCAGATGATCACCCTAATGCTGGTGATGTGGGAGATTTTGTGCAACCTCATTCAGGTATGGCTCCCTGCCCTCCAGAGCATTTTGGCATGGCAAGTATTTGGTTTTAAATAAAAGGAAACCCCAAATATCAGGGAGTTTACCATGAGGATGAAAGGAGATTCAAATCTGCTTGAAGAGGTGTGTTTAGATGATCTTACTGGTAGTTACACAGGCCCTGTTATCACAGCAGTTCATTGCCAGGTAAGAAAAAGTGTAAAATAATTAGACTTAAAACCAAATACTTATGTAAGGCAGGGCTGTAGTAACAAGCTCTTCATCCTCTCAGAGCTCAGAGGCAGAACTGTTCTGTACTGGGGGAGACAACACAGATTAAAACCAAGCCAGCAAGACATCCATATTCACAACCCTGCTCTGAGAAAGTAGGAAGCAAGGACTATGACCTGCTACTGACTGAAGCCAGCTATGGAGAGTAAAAAGCATAAATGCTTTAAATATGCATAGAGTTAATAGAGTAGAGCCAGAAATTAGAGAGTAGAGGAAAGAGGTGAGCTGCAGGTAGAGAGGCTTATCAGCAGATTAATTATCTACCAAACCACACTGGTCCTTGTTTACAGTAAACAGTCTGTGTTTAGTAATCAAGTCATTCAATGTGCGAGAAGATCTCCACTTTCTGCCTGGTGATGGCAGGCACCAGAACCTCCCAAGTTGCTGACTGTTTGTTAAAATTCTTAATTTTGCTACCCCTTGAATGGAGATGAATGTAAACAGCAGGGGTAACTGCCCCATCTCCAAAATTGTAATGTTCTCAAGAAACAGCTGCATCTGGCTTACTGGAAGAATAAAAGAAATGTGTATAGTCCTCCTTTTCTGCAATTTTCCCCAGAAAAAAACTGAAATAACGCACATTTATTGAGAGAACTTAGGTCCAGGGAACTTGTGAACACTTGTGTCTGATTCATCTAGCAGCCCTCCAAAAACAGGAGTGGGAAGTCTTCTTTGATTCAAGGCATTGTCTACTATTCTTGACATCTCTCAGTATTCAAACCCTTGCTATCAATTTGGCCTTGAGTCATCACATGGAGGCCATTGAATGTCTTCACACAAGAGATGATACACTGAAACTGCTCACTAGCTGTAAAACCTTTCTGTGCATCAAGGTTGCCAAATGGCACGCTTTCACAAGGGTAATGACTCTGGAAAAATCTTACTGCATTGCAGCATGCACACAAACTCTCAGTGGCTGAAGACTTCAGACCAAAATCTTCTTTGAAGCAGTACTTCAGACACTAAATGCAGCTGTCAGTCACCGTCAGTTAAGCATACTATCATCTCTCATAGTACTACAGAGGACAGGAGGATGTTGGATATGGTGTTGAAGTGGAAGATCCTGCCATTCTCCTTCAGCTCCTGGACGTCACTGTGGCAAAAGGAAGAAGTGCCCAGTATCTTGTCAAGACTTACAGCCTATTGCACTCTCTGCTGTCAACCTGTCTTGTTAGTGCAAAGGTGGTAGAAGAAGATGGTACTAAGCAGGAGTGGAGGCAGAGGGACTATGAAACAGGCTGGTTTCAGCAGCATTAAGGGGCAGCCTCCAAACAGGGGGATCATCCCAGCCCTCTATCAGGAATCACAGAACATATCTGCTCTGCTTCTGGTAGATCTTACTGAAAATTTTCCCCCTAGAAAAGGGGTAGTGATAGAGTTAAAAATAATAGTAAGCCAGATGACCAAAATGTAATGAGATGCCAAAAATAAGTGCGACAAGATTCTTTAGGTGCATATCCTGATTTTTCAGTCTGCAAGCTTTGCAGTATTGATATCCCATTAGCAGATCCCCAAGCTTTGCAGCTTACTGGGAGCTTACTCCCAGCTAGTCAATATCCAAATTCTCTGAAGTAGCTCAAAAAGCATAAATTTTTGGTGAGGTAAATGATAACTTTATTCTGGTCTGCTTTCTGCTGCATAGAGCAGTGCAGAAAAGCAGAGGCAAAAGTAAGACTGTGCATGAAGATCTCAGAGCAAACACATTTAAATGGAGACTGAAGATGACAGCTACCACTAATGAAGATGACATGCTACCACTAGTAATGCTGAAACTTAGTGTTCCTCATGTGGAACTCTAGAGGCAGCTGAAGAGGAGTATGAAGCAGTTGTAGGTTGAAGCACCTTCATCTTTGCCTTTGGTACCAAAAGGAGCTATTTTCACATTCCAGCAGCAAAGCTTCTGGATGAAGCCAACATCAAGTCAGCACATGGACAACTGCTTTCTTCTACCACTGATCAAAGAACAGTGTCAGAAGTTGGAGAAACCACAGTAACCAGCAACAGGTAACGGCCTGAAGTTGCTCCAGGGGAGGTTCAGGTTAGGTATTAGGAAAAATTTCTTCTCAGAAAGAATGGTGAGGCAGTGGAACAGGCTGCCCAGGGAGATGGTGTTCAAGAACTGTGTGGATGAGGCACTGATGGACTTGGATTAGTGGGCATGGTGGTGATGGGTTGATGGTTGGACTAGATGATCTTAGTGGCCTTTTCCAACCTTAATGTTTCTATGATTCTGTGATTCTGTGTTTCTATGTTTCTATGAAACTGCTCCATGTCTCAGACAAGTTTGTCTTCTCCATGCCTCACCTCTAGCCCTGGAATGGGTACTTCAATGCTCCTTTCAGCCCTTGTATCCCGAAGGGGTTTCCAGGAAACAGACTGAAAGGTCCCATCTGGAGATCAGATGCACAGCAAAGACTGTCTTCACTATTCTGCATGCTCCATTTGATACTTCCCATCCAAAGTGGGAAAGGCTGGGGAGCTGCTGGGCAGGAGGGCCTGAAGATACTGTGGTGCAGAGCTCGGCAGCTGTTTCTGAAGCTGTGGTGTTTTGCCATGGGCAGAGAACCCCCTGGGTCTTGCATGCTGGGCAGTGGACCTCAGTGGAGCGTGTCTTGCAAAATGAACACCACAGTTATTCCCTAGGGACCTATGTTTAAAAAAAAAGGAAAAGAAAAAAAAGACCTCTGTGTAAATAAAATGCTTGTTTACAGCATAGTGCTACTGCTCTATGTACAAAGTTTCATATCTTTACTGGATTATAATAATACCCATAATATATTGATAGTATAGATAATATAGATGATAAAAGGTGATAAAGGTAATAGTATCCACTCATTAAGATTTTACAGACAGCAGCCTTGACACTTAATTTTGTGCTAGGCTCCCAGAATGGAGAATGTAGTAAAAGACTGTCAAGCTACAAGTGTAATATTTGTACATAATAAAGACAACGTGTGCTCCTGATCTGCTGCATTTCCACTTTTTAATTACTCCAAATGTTTCATTAACTAGGGGTGACGATACCACAATTTCATGTAAGTCTTTGCATCTGCTGTCACATCTCAGATATAAAAATTGCCTTCTCTATACACAGAAGTAGCTGCAGCTGGGGTTGCTGAGCTTAGAATTACAGGGAGTTAAAAAATGACCTAGGAATTGCCTGAGATCAGACAAGAATCTGGATTTAATAGTGCTAAACAAGCATTCAGAGCAGTTTAATGATGAGAAGAACAGGGCAAAGAATACTCTGGTCTCCATCTGGCCTTAATGAAAAAAGCAGAATGAAAGGCAGGTGAAGAGCCTGGGATTTCTGGGCATGATTTCCGCTTGTGATGGTCCACATGAAACCCGTGGGAGGAAGAAAGGGACACTGAACAGGGGGTATTAATAAGGATCTTGAAAGATGCTGCTCCTCAACCTCTGTATCATCTGCAAGATGTTTCATCATCTGTCCTCACTAAAGAAGGCATAGCCAGCTGATCAAAAGAGGTGATTCTCCCACTGTGTTTATCGTTGGTGCAGCCTCATCTTGAATATTGTGTGCAGTTCTGGTCTCCGCAATGTAAAAAGGATGTTAACATCCTTGAAAGCATCCAGAGGAGGGTAATAAAGCTGGTAACAAGGCTGGAGGACATGCCCTGTGAGGCGAGGCTGAGGACATTGAACAGTCCAAGCTGAGGAGAACAAGAGGTGACCTCACTGCTCTATGCAGGTCCCTGCAGAGGAGGGGAAGCAGAGGGAGGTGCCAGGCCCTGCTCTCGAGAACTGATGGCAGGAGCAGAATGACACAAAGTTTCCAGGGGAGGATCAGACTAGGCACTGGGAAATGTTTCTTCAGCCCGAGGGTGGTCAAGCACTGGAACAGGTTTCCTAGCAAAGTGGTCGATTCCCCATGCCTGTCAGCAATAAAGAGGCATTTGGACAATGCCCTCAATAACATGTTTTAAATTTTGTCAACCCTGAAGTCACCACATGGTTGAGCTAGATGGTCTTTGAAAGTTCCTTCCAACAGAACCGTTCTGTTCTGTTCTGTTCTGTTCTGTTCTACTCTATTCTGTTCTGTTCTGTTCTGTTCTACTCTATTCTATTCTATTCTATTCTATTCTATTCTATTCTATTCTATTCTATTCTATTCTATTCTATTCTATTCTATTCTATTCTATTCTATTCTATTCNCTATTCTACAGTACTTTCTTGTGCCATAGTGTTACAGTTTTGATTCTTCAGGCTTCAGGGCAAGTCCTGTGATTATATACACAGATAAGTGAGATTTTCTTAGTTATTTCCAGTGCAAATAAGAGAGAAGTCTGGAAATCAACAAACAGGGTTTGTACTTGCAGAATGCACATTTCATGTACAGAGGGGATCAGTCTGGCTAATATTTGGGTTTCTGCACATGTTTCGCTATCCTCCTGGGTTAAAAATTGGCACGTTGGAATGGCAGGAGTTGAAGATATGTTATTTAAATTAAAGAAGCCAAACCAATGTAGAGAGCAAGGAAATACATTTTCCTTTTACTGCAAAAGGGAAAAAAACAGGCCAAAAACTAATTAAAGTATATAGTACTGAGTGATATATTCTAAATATTGCAACTATTTATTAGAGTAGGTTCACATTGACACTTTGGTGATAGGGTAGGAGAAAGAAGAGTTGCAGTTCAAATCATTATCTCAGTTGATAAAGGCTAATGGAACAGTACAATATTGAAAACTTTTGGAGTAAAAAAGGAGTTCGCTGGTGGTGGTGGTGGTTTTTATTTGTTTGTTTTAAATTAAGTGATTTAATCTATAATAGCAGTTCTTGTGTCAACTGTTCCTTTAGAAATATGCAGTGTCGAGGAATTCAGATAACAAACTCTCTTTGCTCTAGTCTGTAATATACCATTATACTGGATAGATTCTTTTCTTGTAAAATATTAGTTTTTCAGCAATTGCATAATAATTGTGCTAATATTGAATAGGAACAACTCACCACTGTTGGAGTTTCTAGAACACTTTTGAAGTTTCCTCTGAAATAATGACATAAAGAAAACATTCCTTTTTAATCAGCAATAGAAGCTCATGTTTACACTGGGCTTTGGAATCTGCCAAAATAGACTACTGCTTCTTGTCATCATGGCACCCAGTATAACTCAGAGTACCCCATTCTCTTATACAATACTTTTAGGCTGTATCATCCCCATTTCCCTCAATTTCTTGTTTCAGTAACAGCCTTCCCCCATGCTGCAGTCAAAAGAAAAGGGCACCATGCCTGTTTGATGAAATGATCCTCAACGCATAGGTGCATAGAGCCTTTTCACAAAGTCAGGCAGGCATGTTATGTCCAAAAAGGAGAGTGTTGGAGGATGAAGAAAAGGTTTTTGCAGTTTGCCTTCTTTTGACAAAGATTTCTTCTTATTTCTAAAAGGTTGTGTCTTGCTACCCAGACATCTCAGTATTATGGCTGTAGATCTTGATAGATTTGCTGGAGCCCTTACTGAGATGGTGCAGATGAAACAGGATTTCACTCTCTCTCTTAAAATACAGTTCATATGGGAATTACTTTTACTGTTGATTTCAATAGGATTGGGATTTTAATCAAACTTAGTTTACATCTGACTTGCAATAAACCATTTGCTAAATTGTTTATTGTAGGTAATGGTCTACTGAAGTAGAATGCAGTGTCCGAAAAATGAATACACTTTCTTCCATATCCAAAGACAAAAGTCAGAGGATGTTTCAGTTTACAAATATGTATGCTACTCTCATTGAATAGCCAAATCCTAATCAAACTAATTTACCACCTAGCTCAAACAGGTGGGCAGGAAGACAGAGGAATCAGAAATAATTATTTTCCCTCATTTGTCAGTTATCCACACCTAGTTATTGCTTGGATCACTATTTGAGGCACATAACAGAGAGGAAAATTACAAAATAGGAAACTTAAGCCAACTTTCTTCGACTCCCAAAGGCCATAACTGAGGATCCAAAGGAATTAGTCCTAAGCCGTTATGCACCAGCTACACTTTGGCTTACATTAAATCAACCAACACTTTGGAGATTAAGATACTTCTATCAGTCATTCATAGCATCATAATGGCAGTAATTTAACTCCTTTGGGGTTTATGTAAGATCTCTGCAAAAAAGCAAGAGGAAGAAAGTGTATGGCTGTTGCCTCAGGCCTTCTGTGGGTGTTATTTACATGTAGGTAAATAGCTGACAAACCAAATATTCATACTAGCTGAAAACTAGCATATGCATATTCAACCATTCTACTCATGTTTACGTAGGACTGGTTTTAATTCAGTTAAAAAAATCATTCTCTTTTCTTCCCCTTGTTAGTCCTATCACTACTTATGTAAGCTCTGCTTGGTGAACCTGACCCAAAGTATGATGAGAAAGAGAGGGAGAGTATACATATCTACTCTTCATGTGTGAATCTTGTAGGATCAGCTCCCCAGCATGCCTATTCAGCAAATGGTGCTTTTTTGCCCAGGAAAGGATACTGTTGACAGCAACTCCACTACAGCATCTCTTTACTCCCACATTCATTCTTCTATTTAATTCCAGAATAAGAGTCTGGAAAGGTAAACGTCTCATCTTCCATCCCCAAAAATCAGTAACAAGGTCAAATGAACTTCAGAACTACCGGAGTGCGTGTCTCAAGCTCACATGCTCAAGAGTCCTGTCTGAATGGACATCAAATGAAGGTGAATGTCGATTTTGTCCCATTCGAGATATAAGAAAGGAACTCTGGTTCTTACTCTTCCTTCTTATGCTCCAGGAAGATTTTCTTTTTCTGGATGCTTTGGCACTCGTGGTACCTTGTTTCTCTCCTTCCTTCTCAGCAGGACACCCTGCTCATGCTTATACTGGCTGTGACCAGCAGTGTTTCCAGCTCTTTGATGAGCTATGCTACTTTGCTTCCTGCTGCAGTGGGAGAGCAGCTCCTGCCTATGCCAGATTTAATCCAGTCTGGGATTGGTTTTTACCTCCCTGCTGCTGCTCTTTGGCTGCTTCCTCCTTGTAAATCCCATCAGGCCTTCAGCAGGTACCTCTGTGCTGTCCCCTTCTCCATTTCTCCTGTTCCTAGCTGTTGTGGTTTAACCCAGCAAGCAGCTGAACACCACACAGCCTTTCATTCTCCCCCCCCTCAATGGGATGGGGGATAGAATTGGAAGGAAAAAAAAAAAGGTAGAACTTGTAAGTTGAGGTAAAACTATTTGCTAAGACAGAAACAGAAGAGAGAAATAACAGTAATGATGTTGATGATGAGGATGATAATAATAATGTAATAATAAATATAATATATATAAGCAAAACAAGTTATACAGAAAACAATTTCTCACCACCCACTGATGGATGCCCAACCAGTCCCTGAGCAGCTGTGGATCCCCCTCTGAAAACTCCCATCGGATTTATAGTTTTTTCACATTATGTCATATGGCATGGAATATCCCTTTGGCCAGCTGAGGTCAGCTGCCCTGGCTCCGTCTCCTCCCAGCCAGTTTATCCACTGTTTGTTCCTCTCCATCTTTCCAGGCCATTACTGACAGTGAGATGGCATACAACAACAGTGAACTTTGTACAAATTTCTGCCACATGGATCATATGCACTTGATGCTATTTGGATTTTGGGATAACTGATCGTTGTTCAAATCAACAATATACACTACCTGTAGCACAGCTACTTCCCTCAGATACAGGATACCTCTTTCCGTGGTGGTCCACTTGCCTGGCTGACACATAATATCATCCTTGTAGTGCTATCTTTTCTTCACAGCTGGCAGGAGTTGCATTTAGAGCCGTTTTCATTTTTTTCAATTGTTTTGTCATTGCCCACTTCCCTAGAGAGGAAGTCCAGCTGTCTGTTTTCTGTGCCCACTAAATCCAAGCTATCAGTCCCATTATCCCAGCATTAGAGCAGCCAGGTGACAATGATGTGTTTGCCTGGATGATGGCTGAAATCTTTCTGCTTATCTCACTGTCAACGGATTACAGGCGTTCAGCCCAGTTCTGATGATGAATGGGACGGGGGACCCATGGGCCCACGCCCCGGGAAAAGGGAAAAGGGAAGAAGGGTAAGGAGATGGCCCTGAGAGCAAAGAACAGTGGCAACAATCTGAGGAGAAACAAACTAATTTACTAAATAAGATATCGGAATGCAGAACAACACACTATAATACAATATAATTACAATTTAAGCTGATGAATCCAATACAGAGAGAGAGAATGTCCCAAAATCAAGGTAGGCCTTACTCTACTACCGACAATAAGACGGCTGGAGAGCGAGGTGCTGCCAAGACAAGAGACAGGTGGAAAAAGGGACGAGGTCTCATGATCTGCAAGTTTTTATCTTTTCCCTCTGGCCGGAAATGGTAACAGAGGAGCAAAGTACCTTGGGGAATATAGTAGTCCTTCTCTTCTGAGAACCAGGTACATCCACTACATGATGTTATGATGTGGAATACCAATAACGAAAAATCACAAAACCATGACACTCACAGATCACCTAGGGATAGGCATTGGGTGGTTACTGACTCATTTATAGCCTCTGCTTCTTCCTCCTGTTCTTGTGACAGCCCTGATATGGAGTAGCCTAACTCATCCTCTTCTTCCTTCCCTATTAAATGAGCTGAATTTTTCTTCCATTTTTATTGGTTGTGGACAGGGGTGATGGATATTGGTACAGGTTGGTTCTCCCAAGCCGCAGGGCTTGTCACAGGCATTGGGTCAGCTGCAGGGCCTGTTGCAGGGGTTGAGCCAGATCCAGAGGCATTTTCTTCCTTTTGAGTGTGCTGAATAGTGTTGGATAGTGTTTGATAGCATGGGCCAGGCCTCAGAGCAATGCAGCAAGCTGTAACTCTTTGACATTGCCAGGACCAGAGCATGCTTTTTTAAAACATTCTGTTAGCATTTTAGGATTCCACACTTGTTCAGGGGTGAGTTCCCATCGGAAGTGATAATCGTGACTGATACCTGCCCATATCCTCCCACATACTTTGCCACCCACAGCCATTCTGCCTTGGGGTAGATCTCTGGGTGGTAATTCTGAATAGTTTCTTAACCACAAATAAAACCAGAAACACATGCAGAAGACATAGCAATAAGATTGTACTAGTTTGAATATCCCAGGCATAGTCAAAGTTTTCACCAACTATTTTAGCTTGCCTGGAGTAGAGAGTGTACTTGTGTAGAGTTTCCATGGTAAATTTCCTGAAATCCAAGAGTGATGGCACTGTTGAGTACAAGCACCAAGTTAAATCCATAAAAACATGAGCACATGCTATATACAAACTAGAAAAACCATGAAGAAGGCTAGGCCAGCCCTTAGAGGTGATAAACAAAACAGAGGGAGTTCAGAAAATCAACCTTGAAAGCAAGTAATATCACACCGTGAATGAAAAGATCAGCATTGTGACCAGCAGCTATTGAGCTACTGTGCTGCTCGTAACAATTTTGTTTTAATGCATTCTGTTCAGATTTGTCATTATCTCCCTTTGAGCCTCATGTTGTGTTCCACGAGGACTGTAGTGGCTTTACCTGGCAGGTAGCTCAGCACCACACAGCCATTTGCCCACTAATTCCTTCCAGTGGGATGGGGGAGACAATCAGAAAAAAAAAAAAAAGGTAGAATTTGTAAGTTGAGATGAAAACTATTTACTAAGATGGAAAAGAGAGAAATAACAGTAATGATAAGTATGCATATGTATATATATTTAAAACAAATGATGCACAAAGCAATTGCTCACCACCTTCTAACCTATGCCCAGCCAGACCCTGAGCAGCTGCAGCCACTCCTGGCCAACTCTCCTTAGTTTTATAGTTGCTTCACGTGATGTCATATGGTATGGAATATCCCTTTGGCCAGTTTTGGTCAGCTGTCCTAATCCAGTCCCCTCTCAGCTCCTTGTGCCCCCTCAGTCCCTCAATGCCAGGACAGTACAAAAAGCTGAAAACTGAAATGTCCTTGGCTCTGTACAGCACTGCTTAGCAATAGCTAAAACATCAGTGCATTATCAACATTGTTTTTCTCCTAAAGCCAAAACGCACAGCATCATACCAGACACAATGAAGAAAATCAGATCTGTTCCAGCTGAAACCAGAACACTGGCCTTTCCTTTTTGCCAGCCCCTCCTTCTTCTTCTGCACTTCTGCTCTGATGGACAGTTAGTCATATAGATACAGAAGTGGAGACAGCACTTCCTTTGATCTGCCTTTCAACTGATGAGATATTTTCTAAGAATCACAGAATCACAGAGTATCCTGAGTTGCAAAGGACCCATAAGACGGCTACCAAGTATCATACATCACACGTGCTGTAACATCTGACCCACAGATCACATCTAACATCACGAGTCCTCAAAATAAGGTGGGGCCTGTAGCTATTTGTTTAGTATAAACATACATTTAATAATCATCGAATGTTTTTGACACTGAAATCATTTCATCAACATTTTCCCCCATCTCTTTTATTTATATAAGTATGTATACATATATAGAGAGCAGCTAGGTGAATTCCAAGTATAGAATCTCTGCTGATTAGAAAATCAATCCTGTCACTAGTCAAGGCTTATTGTTGCCTTCTGTGGATGTTTCTTAAACTTATTCTTTTCTGATATCTTTTTCAAGTCATTGGATTAATTACCACAAACTTTCTAACACTTTCCAGTTCTGATTCTTTAATTGAATCTCTCCTCTGACATTATACTCTGAAATTCACAGTTGTTTTTCTACGAGGGGCCGTGTTGCTGTATCCCTGCCCACTGCTCCAATCAGGACTGTTCAGCAGAGATCCTCTCAGATCTAGAGAATGTACACAGCGGTCAAGGTCTGCTGCATACGGACTGCCTTGTACTGGCACCCAACCAGAACCTGTGGTGCTCACAGCTGCTGCACCTTTTTTGCCTGCAGCGTATTCTGAATTAGCATGTACTGAAAATATTCATTTCGCAGATGTTCAGCTTCAAATTCCACTGTTTGGAAGACAGACTCTATTAAAAAAAGAGCAGATTTTAAGAAAGGACTCTTCTCATGGACAAGTGTACCTTTTGTCTGAAGGTCCCACTTTCTTTTTGGAGCAAAGTCTATGATGCATCAAAAAGCCATTAACTGGACAAGTTTATCTTATTTACATTAAATGTTTCTATGTCTGTCTCAGGTTATATATACACTTGTCCTCAGTAGGGCCTGAGCAGGGCCATCCGCCTATATTACAGGCCACATACTGGATTTTGGATCACTTTGTTGGGATTGTTAGTGATACCTACATACTGTATTGTCAGTCTCTGAATGTCCTTCTGGTACAGAATCCTAAACTAAATGAATATAAGGGATTTTTGCCATGGATTCAGAGAAATCAGGATTTCATTTATAGGTTGTTTTTTTTTTTTTGCATTTGGTGTAAGGCTACAAAATCTCTAAGCAGTCTGAAGATGTCTTTTACTTTCTGTTGCACAGATAAATTTTACTCTTGCCTTCATCACCAGGACAGACATGACCAGGAGCTATGCTTTGGACAGAAGGAACATGAAAAGAACTGCAAAATTCTGGCTTGATGAATGCTTGTAAGGAATGTTTTCAAATGTGTTTTTCCTCAAGGTTGCTGATTCTGTGTGCAATGGTAGTTCATTTAATTCAGACAGCACCTGTCTCTGATCATTATTTTTTAGAGTTCCTGTAATCCATAAACTTAATCTAGAAAAGAAAATGTCCTATTTCTAAAATACTCTGGTGGAATCACACTCCTGTTTTGATTGCTCATTACTAAGGGGCAGACACCGAATATTTTCTTCACTAGACAGATACAGTCCCTTCTGTGCCTTGATGTCATCTCCTTTCTTGTTTTTTCAATTTTGCAAGTATCTTTTTTCTTTCACTACTTCAGAATTTCCTTCCCATTCTTCCAGAGAAAACTCCTCTAATACAAGAAGCTAAGGGGAGCAGCCAGGGGTCTAAGGCCACCCCAGAGCAGAAATTCTACAGCTTCTTATTGTTGGGGGCTATAGGAAGAATCATGAAAACCACAGCTATCATGGTACTCTTTTCGTAGAATCATTGAATCACAGAATCACCCAGCACTGAGAATTTCAGTGTAATGACTCACTTAGCTCTGACTTGTGATGGCCAAGGAATGGGCCCACTCTGCTTTTTGCCACACCTCACATAAAGTGTAATCTACTACAGAAAGTGTGGTGGGCTGCTGGAAGCAGTGCTTAGTTAGGGTACTGCAACTAAAAACAACTTGAGATCAAACACTGACACCCTTTAAGTATCAGTATTAAATTATGCATATCTCTAAGAAAAGGAAAGATTCATATAGCTTCTTAAGCACACAGACAAGCAGTACTTACTGAGCTCGGAATATAATTTTCCTTTCAACACTCCTGCAATCTTGGCATTTCTAGTGTTTCTTTTGGTATTGAAGTTGTGGTTAAAGGTATGCAAGGAAATCTGTGCGTATTTAAGATATTAATCCCTGATTATTTTATAAAATCAGCACTTGGGTAACATTAAAGAAGAACAAACTAATGAAGTCGTTTGGTTTTGGTGTTTCTAGTCATGATGCAAGCATGCGAAATGCAAGTTTCTCCTCTTAAGGATGGTTATTCTTTCCTAAAGCACAGGTAAAAAGTAAATCAATGATTTAAATGAGATAATTTTATAGATCTACTCTCTAATTTACATGTAGCTCAAGGTCAGTATTTGTATTAGCTGAAATGATGGGAAATGCACTATGTCAACAAACTCTTTGAAAAGCAAAATGGCCCATCATCTTCCTCATGTAATATGATAGCATTCTGACAAAATTTTCAAGCATTTTCAATGTCATACCTCTAGCAGAACTGAACCAGAAGTTACCTCTACAAGAGACAGCTATTTCATTGAATCCTGGCAAATACTTATTGCATGTCATTTGATTATGCTCAGACTGATCTCTGACAGCTTTCAGACTCTGCAAATGTACAGGATTAACTTGTGTCATGAACAAGACTGAAACCTGTTCTCTTGCCATTATGTAATGTCAATGTTGTTGTGTTAGCATTTCTACACCGGACCCTCTTTTGGCCTCTGCATGAAGCTGTAGGCACCAGCATCTTCACAGAGGGTTTCCCAGAATGGGGATTCCCCAGTATGGGGAAAGTCAAAATTTCCTGATATTAGTTTCTTTGATCCACCAAAAATGCAAATGAGTTTCTTCCTCAGTCAGGACTGTGTAATAAATCATGACCTCCCGAGAAGACCCTTTTTCCCCTTCCCATATCTATTATTTTCCATGCGATCACCCATTTTTTTTCTCTCTGGAGGCTCAGACACAAGCATGTAAGAGTATTTCTAATTTCCTTTGGCCTTGCTTCACTGCTTTGAGTCCTTTTGCAGTTTTTATTGCCAAGCTCTCTCTTGGCTAATGTTTCTCCATTATCATTTTTCCTGTATGAAATGTGTACTTGTAGAAGTGGTTGGCAGGCACTGGGTGCCTGGATAGATACGAATGGTTTGATATTAGAGGTAGTGGCTATTGCACATATTTAATCTCTCTTCCTCCATTAGCCTTTCTCATTTTCCCATCTGCTTGCACTGGTGTTGTATTTGTATAATTCAGTTACAAAGCTCCTGCAACATATCTCTGTGAGCTGGTGTCTGGATGAGGTGCTTTCAGTAAGGGCTATTTGGTCAACCAGGAGACCATGGTGGGCAGCTCCTGTACCTGGTCAGACAAACAGGCTATCTGCAGCTGTACTGAACACGGATGTTGACAGAGGTAGAGCATTGTTACAGCAATTTTTGCCCTAATCAGGTTTCCCTAGCAACAGGAGTCTTAAGTCCAGAGTGACATCTTATTTCTACTAATCTTTTATTTTGTTTTTAGTGGGTAATTGCAGGCAAATCCTCCAACAGCTGTTGCGAAGCAGGATGACGTGGTCAATACATTTCATTCTGATGCCTGCAAATAAAAGTATATTAGGGAACAGTGTCAACCAATTAAGACTTCTTTCTGAGCGACTTAATCTGTGTATTAGTTAATATTATCTAAATAGGTAGGTGTTCTTTCTTTGCAAAATTATGACATACGCTAGCAGTGAAATATCATTCTTCTCAAATACATGATTAAATAGAAGTACAGATTACATTATTGAGGCTGAGGTATATCATTTACACAGCAGACCTGGAAATCTGGTTCTTATCATGTGTCTCCATAGCATTGTGGACTTTCTCATCACTCAGGTGGTTTTGTCCCTGTAACTATCAGGAGAAAGAACAGAAGAAAACAGGCTACTTACTTCTCTTTCTTCCCAGCACTAGCCAAACAGCAGCCTCAGCTTCTGAGTGCTGTACAAAATTTGGAAAGAGCAGTTAACATTTGATGAAAAACTTACAGAATGTTTGCAATCATCTGGCAATAATTACAGGAACGAGTTGTTATAATGCAAAACACAGCACCGCTCAGTTCACATTAGATCAGCTCTCTGTCATGCAGACGCTTTACAAAGGGAACACTACAATATCTACACAGGCTCCAAATATTTTCTGGAGGGAAGTGTCAGGTATAGATGGAAAAACTATCTTGTGCTCTGGGTGATAAAAGGCAGTTATGATTAGTAGCTATACTAGGGCTAAAAGTCATAACAGTCATGTTAAAAGAGGTAGGACCTTTCTCCTGTGTAGTACTTTGCATTGGAACTCATGTTTCTTGCTCAGATCAACAAAGCCCAGCTTTGTCTAGTGGTTTGACTTCCGAAAGGCAGAGAAAACTTTGATGAGGAGATGACTGATAAGACACAGGGCAATCTGGTGTACGTAGTTGTTACTTTTCAGAGCAGTGAATAAGCATGTCCTTTCTTATGGGAGAAAGGTTTGGTTTTGAAAGGTCCAATGAATCTAACAGGCTTGACATTTCTTATTCTGGGTCTTGGTGGATTTTTCAAGGAATTGAAGCTTTGGTGATTTAACACCTAAAGACAAGAACTGGGGAAAAAGTTAGTATTCATCTTAATGCTGACTAAAATGAGGAATTTGTCCCAAACTGATCTCTGCTAAGTTATTTAGCAAGACAAAAGATCAATTTCACATTATCTGTTGCCAGTTTGTGATTGAGGATGAGTTCTGGGCTTTCTGAGAGGTATTCAAGAGTCTGGAGATGGAGCATGAGAAAGAGAAGAGAGGGCAGGGAGGAAAGGACTCAGAGCTTGTATTTCTGATTGGTATGGTCTTCCAGGAACTAAAATAGCACATTTTAAGCTGCTTGCTGGTTGCTTTCTGTAATGGGAGTTCCCTCTGGCATTTATGTCTCAAACACTCCCTTTGGCTGCTCAGCCTGAGACTTAATAAGCAAGGACACAAGCTACTAACAAAACAAGAAATGTTTCACTTATTATTCAATCTTAGAGCAATACTTAGAGCACTTTCTTTGTTTACTTAACACAGGTAAGTGTAGTGCAGGCAAACCCAAGATAGCAAGATACATCCGTCCCAACCACAGAATGTTTTTTCCAATAGCTTTCAGGCATACACACAGATCCTTAACCTCATCAGTGAGTACCTCCCTGCAGTATTCCCTGCTAAGAATTCTCTGTCTGTTTACTTTGTCTGAAGCTGCCCAGACTTCCTCCACTTCTCTTTTTTTCTACACATTTGGATTACCTCCACGTCTGCTCACCAACATAAGTGTCTAGAAAAAACATGCAAACTCAACCCACTGTTTTCTATCAGAAAGCATAGAACAGACAAGCATCATGCTGAGAAAGACCTCAAAAAGTCATCTGCTCCTTCTCCCTTTCAAAGACAGGATCAACCACCAGATCTGACAGATCTTTCCCCACCATTTTCCCTCTCTAAGAATATTTACTTGGAAAACTCTCCAATGGAAAACTCTCCAAACAATACCTTCCCTACTTTATCACTTACAAATGCTTCTAGTATTTCATGTGAATGTTATTCTTGCAATTTAAATCTACTATTTTTCAGTCTTTCCATTGTAGAGGGCATTGTTTTATATCTGCCCAACCAGCTCCTTCCAAGCCTCTCTTCTGTAGATGAAGAATTATTTAGGTTGATCAGGTTAGTCTTTCCAGCGTCAAGTTTTCTAGACACCTGAGCATTCTTGTTGCTCTGCCTGTGGACTGTCTCCAGCTGGCCTATCTCCTTCTAGAAGTTCAGTGCCCAAATCTCAGAGTATTCTGAGTAGAACAGAAAAATAAATCTCTACCTGAGCTTTATTGTTTGAGGCTATCATGAAGAACCTTGCTCCTGGTTGACCTCTTCTTAGAGGATGCTCCAGCTGCAGTCCAGAGGGAAGTAGCTCACATGGTCATCATACTCCTACAATGTGGTCTGTGGGGCCCTCTGGAGAAACTAACAGACCCTGTAGGATTTAGGCTGGCAAACATTTCCTGATGGAGGCAGTGAAATTTGTAGTCTGTTACATATACCAGTGCTGATGCCAGGCTATACTCATTTTACAGTGCCCTTCTTAATTGTGTTAGCTAGAGAGCTGTCACAGAGCAGAGCAACTGCCTGTGATGGGCACAGTGTGGAGGCAGAGGAGAGGGAAAGCCAAGCATATTCCTTGTTTCTGAGTGCTCCCAGGGACAGAGCTGTGCATAGGAGAGTCTTTTCCTCAGGGCAGCTGGTCTTGCTTACAGCCATGTGAAATTCAGGGACAAAATAACTGGTCTGTCAAGAAATTTAGCCAGTGGAAGCACAGGGAAGCAGCTACCAAAGGATCTTTGTACTCTCTCAGGTCATCAGCAGAGTCAGACTTTTCTCACAAAATTGTTTGTACATCCATGTCTCATTTGGGAAGAAAAGGGAAACATTCCAGTCTGAAGGAACAAAGACTTCATTTGATTTGCTGGTTGCTGTCTTGAAAGGCTCTTGTCAGGCTGACTTTTGCCTACGGGGAGAGAATTGCCATGGTGTGAGGCTTGCAGGCAGATGGCTGGGAGCGCGCACCAGGCGCAGCGCCTCCGTCAACCCAGCTGTAGCTCCCAGATTGGAAGGATCTCACGCTCTTTGCCTCTAGGTAGAAAACGTGAATGATAAGAGCCTGCCAGAAATGTCAGCTCCCAGCTGCGTGACAATTCCTCCCCAACACAAATTTAAAATAAGAGTCAGGTAAAATTGGAAATTTTCAAAGAAATATTATCTGATGGACAGTTATTAAAAGGGCATTTTCTGCAGCAAAGAATGACATCCTTTCCATTCTGACTGGAAATTGTCAACCATTCCTATTTGCTGGTGCCTCCAAACCTTTCAGATGCTCTTTTCTGATCAGTGACTGCTGGCTCTGATTTCATCCTGTGACCCCTCTCACATGCTTTCCTATGAGCCTTATCCTGCTCATTCCATCTGCCCATCTTCCCTGCTCCCCTTTTCAATCTCACTGCCCCTCTGCTTTTCAAGCAAGAAAAATAAAGCAAATGGAAGAACTCAGAAATCAGAGATACTCTGATGCTAGCACCGCCAGCTCAGTAATCCCAGTCTTGATGTTTTTTCCTAGTTCTTTTGCTCCAGTGTTAAAATATTAAATCACTTCCAAATTTATACAATGTCTTGTATTTTGATATCGCAACTCCCACAGAAGCCACTAAAGGCAGACTTAGAGGAAAATGGGAAGGGAAGGAAACAAGAAGAGGGAACTGTAAGGAAGCTGTAACTGCCTACTGCTGTCCAAGCAGTATGCGTAATTGCATGGCTGATTGTGCTAGCTCTCCATCATTGCATATTGGTACCAGATCTTGATCTTCTTCTATTTAAAAAAACTTAAAACCTTTTTTTCTGAAATGGCCTGACCTTTAACTCTGTTATATTCCCCAAGAAGCACATTGCCAGCTTCCCAGACCTGTTAGAGGTATGGATCCTGAATAACTGCCCCTCTGGAGACACCAGGGATCCTCAGTGACTAGTGGGTATTTGCTTGGCCACAATTTATTCCCCAAACCTTGGGCAACCTGCTGCCTACTGACTGCATGCCATTGCTAACATCCATTGACTGTCATTGGTCCTCCCAGTACTCGAGGAGAGCTTACGAGCAGGAGAGGAACTGACTTTTTGTACAATCTAATAGTGATAGAGAAAGGAAAAATGGCTTTAAACTAAAAGAGGGGAAATTTAGGTTAGGTGTTAGAAAGAAATCTTTTACTCAGAGGGCAGTGAAGCACTGGCATAGACTGCCCAGAGAATCATAGAACCACAATAACTGAAAACACCTCTAAGATCATCCAGTCCAACCATCCACCTACCACCAATATTTCTGCACTAAACCTTGTATCTTAGTACCACATCCACACGGTTCTTGAACACCTCCAGGGACAGTGACTCCACCACCTCCCTGGGCAGCCTGTGCCAGTGCCTCACTGCTCTTTATGAGAAGAATTTTTTCCTAAAATCTAACCTGAATCTCCCCTGGCACAACTTGAGGCCATTCCCTCTCATCCTATTGCTAGTTATGTGGGAGAAGAGGCCGACACCCATCTTGCCACAGCCTCCTTTCAGGCAGTTGTAAAGAGCGATAAGGTCTCCCCTGAGCCTCTTCTTCTCCAGGCTGAACAATCCCAGCTCCCTCAGCTGCTCCCCATAAGACTTGTGGTCCAGACCCCTCAAAGCTTCGCTGCCCTTCTGTGGACATGCTCCAAGGCCTCAATGTCTTTCTTGTACTGAAGGGCCCAAAACTAAACACAGCACTCAAGGCATGGCATCACCAGAAGTACAAGTACAAAGTACAGGTGGATGATCACCTCCCTGCTCCTGAGAAGCTGTGGGTGCCCCATCCCTAGAGGCACTCAAGGTCAGCTGGTGGGTGGCAGCCCTGCCCACGGCAGGGAGTGGGTGGGCTTTAAGGTCCCTTCTAACCCAAACCATTGTATGGTTCTGTGTTTGGTCAACACTTAGTGAAATGCTGTGCTCTGGCAATGGTCAGGCATCTCAGCAGGAACTCAGTGGGCATCCAGAGACCCTGCAGCACCAACCACTTGCTTTACTGTATCTACCTGCTTTTTTGCAATGCTTCCCGGTGCTAACAATCCTGGGCTGGAACCCCTCTTTAATAAGGTGAGAAATTAAAACTAAACTCCTGTAATTAGCCTTCGTGGTTCTAGGCAGAGCAGGCACTTTCACTCCAGATACCTTTTGTCCCGATTCCCTCTAAATCTAAATAAACCTCCTCTGCCTCCCTGCTGACACCTTCAGTAGGAATTTTTAATGTGTAACACTGCAGGCCTCACCTTCTGGATTCCTAAATCTGTGTGTGTGTTTATGTGAAGCCCAATAATGTGGCACTCAGCTTAAGTGCAAACACTGCGTGCTGGCCAGCTCTCACCCAGGGTCGAGGGGTGCATAAAGCTAGTACACAAGCATTGCTTCGTTTCCCCATGCATCCAGCTTCTGCCAAACAATCAACTGCAGAAGTCACCACTTTCTGCCAGCTAGAAATACACTGTTAGCAGTAATTGCAAAAGCCATTAATAAAAGAGGGGAGGGGGTGAAGCAAGACACAAAAGGGAATAAATACTGTACATAGCCGGAAGGCCCTTCCCTCCCACACATATGATTCACTGTTGTTCCTTGCCTCACATGGGAAAATGTTGTCCTGCTGAATATGTACCTTAAAGGCAACTCTGCCTCAGAGACATCACATATGCATATTGATAACATGCACTTTGTAGTGCCTAGAGATGTTTTTAACGAGGCTTGCTGAAATGTACCAACAACTTTCTCTCTTCTCCTTCTGTGTGCCACAGATGATTTTTAAATGTGTTTCCTGGTGGTCTCTATTCCCTGTGAGAAAGTGAAAGGATGACACAGGCAAGAACTTAGATGTCAGGAGAGAGGGAAAATGCCTCTTCATCCTCTCTAGCAGTGCAGGCTGGCATAGGACCCTGGCTCCCTGGAAATCTCCAAACAAGTTCTTGGAATTGTCCACACAGAGACCAGAGCATAGCTAAACCTTGTTTTGGGGAGAATCCCAGGAGAGGTGGCTCTGCACAGGTCACTCCACGGGGCTCACACCCCATTAACCTGATTAACCTCACCCATGACTGGCATAATCAGGTGAAGCTTCCTTGTGAGTTTGAGGTGGTGGGAAGAGCAGTGACAAGCATACTGAATCCCCCAAGCCTAAGTTTCCAGCCTCTTTTTGCCTTTTTTTCAGTAACACTATTAAATTAGTATTATTTATTGTTAACATCAGCCTCATGGTTCCACTAGCAACTAAAATGGAGATTCAGAGCCATTAGAAGCATGACTGAAACCTAGTACACTCTATTCTGTCCTCCATGGAAAGATACAGGAGCAAGCTTTAAATAAGTAGTGGGATGCTGTGGTGTCTCCATAGTCCTTTATTTACCAAAGAAAACCTTTCTCTTACATTCTCTTAGCCTATTCCAGCTTTTAACTGCTGAGCCAATGGAGTTATGCTGCTTTAAACATCTTAGAAACAGCCTCTGTGATGGCTCATAGATCACAGTATCATTTCTGGTTTGTGATAGATGTAAGGATACACTCTTATCTGTAATTCTCCCTGCTTTAATTAACAAAGTAAATTCCTACAAGTTCCCCAGCTTTGCACTGGAGAGCATAATCAGATTTATCAGTCTGTCATAGCAGGGTATTTTCCTCTTTTCTGAGAAATCTTCATTTGAATTAATTTAGAAATATAGAGAATTTCAGAAATATTTCTGGAAGATTCCTCCCTTTCTCCCTTCCTCCCTTCCTTCCCTCCTTCCTTCCTCCCTTCCTTCCTCCCTCCTTCCTTTACTGAAATAATGAAACAATCCTTTGGATTTCCATTCTACTGACATGTGACTGCAGATGAAGTTATGATTTCTAGGTGTACCCAAATCTATAGACTTCATTTCTAAAAGAGAGAGAACTTGTAGGTCGCCTCAGATAAATTATCTGTCAGCACTGTAAATGTACACAGATCCATTATAATAGGTTTTTCACAGCGAAATATCTTTGGGGGAGATCAGATCCTTGCTTAAAACAAGTCTGCACAGGTGCAACACACATAGAGAGAATGCTCCAGCCCTCATACATTTTGAAAACACAGACACTACTTTCACCAAAAATAAAATAAAAAAAAAAAAGATGATATTAATCTGCAAAATTTGGTGTTTTATGAGACACCATTACACCTGAAAGGTTTGATTACATGAGTACTCATCTCTGGGCCAGGACTCTTAATATCTATATGTTTAATAGAGAGAAGGATGTTTTGGGAATATTGACACAAACAAGGTGCTCCCTGAGAACTTGTCAGTGTGTGAAGGCTGAGGAAACGAAGAAAAAGTGGCACTCCTGTACAACTGCAGTGTCCAAATATCCTCACTGAGTACTGCCCACCTGGGCATATTTTCAGTATAACTTAGTTTTTATATTTTCAATAGCCTTAGTTTTCTTCTGCTTTTTTCTGCTTCTGGAGAATCAGGGAGATCTGAGGAGAATCACAGAATTGTAGGGGTTGGAAGGGACCTTGAGATCATTAAGTTCATCCTCCTGCTAAAGCAGGTTCCCTACAATAGGTTGCACAGGAAAGTGTCCAGGCGGGTTTTAAATATCTCCAGAGAAGGAGACTCCACATGCAGTTATTCCTTCCCAGGTGTAGGACTCTACGTCTGCCTTTTTGAACTTCATCAGGATTCTCTCTGCCCAACTCTCCAGCCTGTCCAGGTCTCGCTGAATGGCAACACAGCCCTCTGGTGTGTCAGCCACTCCTCCCAGCTTTGTATCATCACCAAACTTGCTGAGGCTGCGTTCTATCCCTTCATTCATGTCACTGGTGAAGATGTTGAACAAGACCAGACCCAGTACCAACCCCTGGGGAACACCACTAGCTACAGGTTTCCAACCATACCCTGTGCTGCTGATCACAGCCCTCTGAGCCCTGCTAGTCAGCCAGTTCTCAGTCTGTCCCACTGTCCTCTCATCTATCCCGCACTTCCTAAGCTTACCTACAAGGATGTGATGGGAGACAGAGTCAAAAGCCTTGGTGAAGTCAAGGTACACAACATCCACTGCTCTCCCTCCATCTACCCAGTCAGTCATAACACCACAGAGGGCTACCATGTTGATCACGTATGATTTTTCCCTTGGTAAACTCATGTTGGCTATTCCCGATAACCTTCTTTTCTTCTGCTTGCTTGGAGATGACATCCAGAATAAGCTGCTCCATCATGTTCCCAGGCACAGAGGTGAGGCTGTCCGGCCTGTGGTTTCCCAGGTCCTTCTTCTTGCCCTTTTTGAAGACTGGAGTGATATTGGCTTTCCTTCAGTCTTCAGGCACCTCTCCTCATTCTCTATGACTTTTCAAGGATGATACAGAAACAAAGGAGAGTTTTTTCCATTTTTTTGCTGAGAGATAGGTGCTCAGTTTCAATATTGGTTATAGTCCTTTAGTACAATATGTATGCATATTCTTCAAAATATACTTCCATTCTCATAGAACATATTCACTTGAGTGTTATCCAGTGTCAGCTCGTTTCTATCCCTGCAGATATATGGAGAGTTTCCCAGCCTTGAAAGCAAAAATCAAGAGACAAGAATTGGCAGCTATTGGCACTCATTTGGGGAAGTTTTTCCTGTTTCTTGCACGGGTCTATATAGTTTTTATCCTTTTAGGATTAAAAGAAGAACTCACAAATCCTTCTTTTATTTTGGGACCGCTGGAGGGGAAGCTAAGGAAGAAAACCAGAAGCCTTAAGGTAGTGTCTGAATTAAGAGTGTGCACAACTTTGCTAGCTACATGTCTTAAAACTAAAAGAGAAGAATGAGGAGAGGCAGCCACAGCTCTGCTGGGGAAGCCAGCAAATACTCACAGGGAGATGCTGGGGACAGAGGTGAGCAGAGAGGACCAGCGTCCTGGTGAGCCACAGCCCCTCCACATTGCTGGGATCACCACCAGTGGTCAGTAAGCACAAGTTAACTATGTATAAATCTAGGCTGGAAATTGAGAAGTTTTCCAGCTTTCAGATATGTGAGCTCTGGAACAACCTTATAATTAGAGCAGTTTTAGACAAGCCACTGATCCTAACAATAAGAGAGGCTGAGGGGCTGGAAGTATTGCATTATGGTTAGTGGGGATTGTAAAAGAGTGAGGCCTGCATCCCACAAGGTTCTTCCCTGTTCTGTGTTCCTAATTAAATGAAGTATTTGCCCACTACCTATCATGCTGGTTTATAGTAATAAACACCTCAGGTGCGCAGAAACTTCCGTGTTCATCCTAGAGCTCCCCACCAGCATTGTCCTCCGCAGTACAATCCTTACTGTGAGTGATAAAATAAATGCAAGGCTTGAAGAATAAAAAAACATATGTCAGGGGGATGGTGCTAAACAGTCACACTCTTGACCACTCCTATGCAGGTCAATAGGAAGGGCCAGATTCTGATATCCTTCCTCTCTCTAAACTACAAAAGGCATTTCTTATGGTATAGAAGACTGTAACAAGGTGATGCAAGCTGACTTAATTACAAAATTTCTGTCCAGTCATCAAAGAAAAAGTACAAAAAGAACACTGAAAGGTCGCTGAGCTGTTCTCCCAAGGACTGGGTGGAAGTGATGTAACTCTAGGTAGCTTTACCTTGCTTTCTAATGCAAGCAGTGCCAAGATAACTGTGACATTTCAGATAGCTTTATCATAGGTTTTTAGCTCCGTTCCAGTGGGCTTTGGTTCAAATGAAATCCAAAGTGAGCCTGCAGGTTGGTTTCTAGCTCCTAAAAAAACTTTGCCTTTTTTTAGTAAATATCATCTGTCTTAACTTCAGTAATCAGAGGCATTGGAACTGCCTGATTATTGTATTTTTATAATGAAGTATGTATTTTAGGAAAATGAACTACAGCAGTATGAACTGCAGCAGAAGCTATCTGATCTACAGGAAAAAATGTTTAGATTGTTTTCTTTTTTATTCTTTTTTATTTATTTTTTATGTTAAGGTGAATGGGCATGCTGAAGTAAATATAAAAGGCAATGAGCCAGAGGGAAAGTAGAAACACAAACACATTGCAACCAGAAATATCAGGGTGTGCGTGCATGGCTGCTGGGCACCATTATGAACCTGCACCCCAGGACAACAGGTCATCCTAGGAATAGTTTTTGCTTGGAGCATGTGGTGTCATCTGCCTACCATCCCATGGCTCCGGGATTTATTCTGATGGAGAAGCCAGGAGTTGAACAGTGAGATGTATTTGTTTTCCTGTGATACTAGGTCAGCTTTGGAACTGGAAACTCTGAGTGGTCAGAATATACTGCGTCTCCAGTGTTGTCCGAGAAATTGGTCATTGCTTTTAAACATTTAGTGAGCAGAGGGATAATATCAAACAAGCAAGACTGATGTGACTGTCCTCATACAAAAGACTGAAAGTAGAAGTTGAATCCCAGAGTGCTCCAGCTGCGATTCTGTGGGTTGGAAAATGCTGTGAGAATGGGACCATCCTCAGCGGGCAGGGAGAGATGCAGGGGCACCATGAGAAGGCTGTGCTGGAGCCACAGGGTGTTCCAAGGTGTCGCTTGGGGGCAGGCTTGAGAAGTGACACAGGAAAACATCGGAGAAAACAAGTACCAGATGCAAAGGGAGAAGGAGGCATAGGAACACTCTCCTCAAAACTGGCCTGATGATTGTACACTGACCAAGCAATACTCCCTGGAAATGCTGCAGCAATACAGAGGAATGTATTCAGAGCACAGTTTGTGATGGATCTAGCACAGAAACACTCAGTCAACTAACTTGATGTTATCTGCTAGAGCTAATGCCTTTAATCAACAACCCTGTTTCAGTTTACACACCCCTTGGCATGAAAGCTGGTACATGTCATCAGCAAATGTTAAACCTGATGCCATTTAGCTTCTCGTTTAGTTTTGTTCACTATTTCACCTACTTTGGTATGTGGACTGCTGCTTGATGTTCCTCACATGAAGCTTCAAGCCTGTTTTCTAAACGTGTCACAGCACACTGAATTAGCACTTCCTTTTCACATCTCTTTCTTTATGGAAAACAAAACAAAAAAGAAAAAAGAAAAAAAAAGAAAAAAGAAAAAGGAAAGAAGGTGACAAAAAAGAAAGTGAAGGAACCGTCTCCTCCCTCAACACCACAATGCAAATCTGAGCTGGAAAGCAACTGGTGTGGCCATAAGAGGGCACGCTGCTGCTGCAGCTCCAGCGCAGCCCAGCAACACCTCCTGGGATGAGAAGCGCCAGTTGCGTCCCTGCTGAGTGAGACTGCAGTGTCTGCCTGCCGCAGGACGTGCAGGACGCTTGCTAGAGCATTCCCCAAATGTCTGCTTGGCTGCTGTCTTCCCATTCCCCACCCTGCCTCTCAATCTTGCAGTTTTTTTTTTTTTTTCTGGATTGCTGTTCAGTGAGAGTTTCAAAGCTTGCAGTACTGATGTACTTAAAGATAGTATTTCTGGTCACAGCTTTAATGAATCCGGAATTTTTTGGGCTTAGTGTATTTCAGCCTGTTTGCACTGCAGTAAGTGATCATGTAAAAACAGGTACATGCAAAGAGATTCTCTCTTGGAGTGATTCAATATAGATCTCTCGGTGCTTATCGCAGCAGCATTTTTGCAACGAGTCCTAGGCATTAATTTGCTAAAAAGGTTCTGAGAGTATCAGAAGTGCAGACAGAAATTAAAAAATGATCAATGAACTGAAGGCATTGAGTTGTAAATCTAGAGCACAAGACATTCGCTGGTTATAAAATTCACAAAAAAAACCAATATTTGAAGGTCATAAGCATAGTGGACACAGAGAAACTATGTAGCTCAGTAGACAGGATATATCAAAACAGAGAGCAGATGAGGCTGCTACAGATCTACTCCTGACTTTGAAAGCAAGAACATCAAAGTGCATTTGCAGGTAGGATGGAAAAATGTTAACACGTGGACTGTGAAAAATAATCAGGTTCTGACAGAGGGATACACCGTACTTTGTGCCTATTACAAGTATCCACGTAAGTATCCAGGAGTTCTTCACATGAGTGAAGAATACCTTTACATGCAAATGGCACTTGGCATTATGATAGAGAATAACTTTTTCAAACCAGAAATTCCATATATATTCTCTGTCATTACATTTTTTTTTAATGTAAAGTCAGGAAGTGTATCAAATTCTAATGTCTGTTTGAAGCACACACAAAACATACTTTTATATGTCCAGTACATACAGTTTATACTCACTTGTGTAAGTTCAGTCTAATGGAAGATTTCCTGTATCAGTGAGCAGTTTCAGAAACTTGAAGAGAAACTCCTGCAGCTTGCACCTGGTTTGATGTGATCTTCATTTCCTGGCTGCCTCTGAGCTATTTCATGTTCCCTCAGCTCTCCAGGGCTGTTTGTTTTATCACCTCTCTAGCCAACAGCCCTCTAGTTTGAGTGCCAGGCTTTTGGGATGGAGGTAATTTCTTTGTTATACTTGCATTATTTCTAGCACAGTGAAGTACTGATCCCCAGGTTATCACACTACAGTTAACTCCTAATAATGGAAATCTGACCTGCTGGTACAAAATACTGTGCAATAAAAAGTGATAAATGTCTGCATCAAGAAGTAAAACTCAAAGCCTTCCCAAATAATTTGACAAGACCACATCTCAGATTGCTAGAAATGCCATAGCTCCTGTGTTATCCTGCTTCTTGTCAGGAAGATGAAACTACTTTCAAGTGCTGTGGCCCTAGTATTCTGTATCAGGAGTCCCCTGAAAATTATCAGGTAACACTGCTCGCAGGCATCACATATTCTTAGCACTCATACACGTGGGTTTTCTGTCCAGCTGGCCATGGGAATGACCAGAATTCCTCTTGCAGAAGAGTCTAAGAGATATGGACATCACTTTCATGTTGTCTCTCGGCTGTCTCCTGAGCCAAGACCCTGGAACTGATCATGTGCATGAGTCTCAAAAGTATTGGTGCAAAATCTGTCCATTTGGTTTAAATAATTCTCATACATTGCTTAACCAAATTTGCTTTCCAGTGAGGAACACTCACTTGTTCTGTTTCAGTTTCTCCAAGAGATGGGTGATCTGGAATAAAATATAGGAATAACCCACTCCTGCTAGATCTGTGCAAACATGTCCAACTAGAAAATGAAATCCCTTAGTGTCAGCTGCCACTCATAAGAACAGTGCTACTGTTTCAGTCTTACTTCCAGCAAGCATTCCCAACAGTAGCCTACCCAAAGAGAAATGGTTTTAAACCAGTGTAGTAGAAACCCATGCAGATCAGCACAGACTGTGCCAGTGCTTGTGGGAAAGTCAGTCACTGAAAACACACATGCTGACAACTTCTTCTCAGGATCCCATGGTCTTGGCCTGCATCGATGATAGAGGGAAGGACATGCAGACTTCTAGGAATGGAAGTCTGGCTCCTAGATTTAACAAGTATGCTTCTTCCAAGGGGTCTGACTTTATGGAGCATACTCCAACTGGCTCACCTTAGTTCTGGTGAGGAGGACTCTAGAACATATCAAGTTGTCACTTGAATAATTTATTTTTTATTTCACTGGTCAAGATACTGACTTACCCTCATAGCATAACATTACAGCTTTGTTTCCATACCTCAATTTTACTGAGGAGATGACATCCTGCATAAAAAAATGAGATCTCATTTCTTAACAGAGATTAAAACAACTTAGTGCTGCCCCTGGTACTGTGAGCTCATCTTTTAGTTGGCCTTACTAATTAGCAGCATAAACTCCTACCTCCCTTATGAGATTGGCTTGCAAGTGGATTTTGACAGAAGCTCTGAAGGTCATGTAAGGAATGTTCTGAGGGACTACTCAGGCTGATAAATTGCATCAAAAGTACTAAAATACAACGCAGTTCCTAACATGAAACACTTAATCTGAGATATAGCTTGCTGGGAGATACCTTCTGAAGTGCCTCCTTTCATGATTCTTGTTTTACCATCTATTTTGAAAACAAAATTTATTCTTATCTTAAATGTTTTTTTTTCCAGTTGTCTCTTTGATTTATGTTATCAGGGTTGCACTGCATAGAGGACACCAACACCAGGTTTGAACTGTCCAGATTTGTTTGGAGCTCCCATGCCTTGCTGCAAGAACAATGACCACCTTGATTCCCAGACAGCATTCAATCCCAGAGTAACTCCCACTGGAGACATTTCACCTGTTTCATTTGTTGCAGAAAACAACAGCATTAAAGAAGAAGGGCTAAGGCAAGAGTATAACAATAGCTACCAAAAAGTTCTTTCATTATCTGTCTGGAATTGTTCTTTAAACTGTGGAGTCACAGATCACAACATTTCCAGCTCTCATAGTTGTAACAGATGATCACATGAGGTTTAAAAAGCAAACAAAATGTTTTTAATCTAATCTGGCCTTAAAAAGAGAGTGTTTTGATTCTGAGGCCAACTGTACAAAGAACAATATTTTGCATCTGGCACTTAAATTTCACTAAAGCTTTCCCAATGTTATTACAAACCTTGTCTTCTTGTCTTGTCTTTGCCAAACCTCCACTCCCCTTCCCTTCTCCCTATTTAATAGCACCTGCACATCCCCATGGTGCTCATTAGCTCTATCTTTCAACCCTAAACTCAAATATAAGGGTCTTTGGCAGCTGAGGGATATCAGATTGCGACTGTAAAATGGTTTTAAACATTTCCTAGCACTACAAGATTTATTATTTGAAAAGAGCTTTAGCTATGGGGTTCTGCAGGATTTCCTTCTGAGCTCTGGAAAGCTTATTGTTATTTAGGTCCTTCTACCACAGCCTTTCCTGGAGGTAGAGGTGAGAACCTTACTTGCATGGCTCTACAGCAGCTGTTGGGGGAGCAGCCCAGAAGAACACAAATCCTTTCTTTATTTTGCAAGTGCTCGTCCCTTTCTCTGCCTGTCCCCAGATTGCATCTCATTGACTCTGTCCATGCATGGCCCTATGTCTGTCTTTCTGCTGTTGTGTTAAACTCACAGATGAGTTCAGATCTGTGAAGTCCTGCTCACTCTGAATCTTCTGCCCATGGAGACACTCTGCTCTTAATGATAGCAAAGGATCCTTCTAATGATCAGGTAGTTGTATGTTCTGAGATCCATTTTGTACAATCATCTTGTGGTTGGATTATACACTTTCCAGTTATCCCTGAAACTTCTAAATGATGTTTGACTGTCAACTGAAGTTTGTGTTTGCTGGGATATACAATGATAGCTTTTCAGGCTGCTTCCAGTATCTAAGATTCTGGATTAGCCATCTTAAACTGCCAGAATGTGTTTTCTTCTAAATAATTAACAACATACTGAGAAAAAGGATAGGAAAGGACAGCATTTCAGGAAAAAAAAATTGGTCCAGCATGAAATAAAGTTTATGTAAATTCTGAGTATTTTATTATGGAAAACGCGATCTGAACAGCAACAAAAAAGAAGAGTATGAATCAGAAATACATACGCTTGAAGCTTCAGTGTAAAACCTAAGTAGATACCATGGGCACACAGGTTCAATGAAGGGACAGCTGTCTATGCAGAAAATATAGACAAATGGAGAATGCCATCAGATCATGCAAAACAAAGAACTCAGACAGCCAGAAAAATTAAAGCATCCTCAATTTTCATTCTCTGACAAAGAAAAAAAAATGAATGAAAAGGACAGCAAAAGGCCTCTCTCGAAGAGAATATGAAGCGTTCTACTTAACTCCATAAAATGTTTGAGGATTCAACCTGTAGAAAAGCTAAAATAAAGCATGGAAAGGAATGTATAAGAGGGAAAAAGACCCAACTCCCACACAAATACAAACAGATGAATGATTTTTTTTCTGACTGCGAAGAGAATAAAGTCATTTTGATTTGATCTTTTCTTCAGCACTCGGACACAATAGCAATAGCTGCTATACATAAACTTGAGCTGTTCTTCAGCCACACTCAAAGAAAGGATATATACTCTTAACTCAGAAGGGCCCGTGGTGAAAGGAATTGAGGGATGTTTATTTACACAGTGGTAAATTAACCTAAGGAGAACCTCTCTAAGTATAGCATGACAAGGACGCTGAGGGATTCAGATGAACTTTTTGACCTCCGTGGTATTTGCTGGGCTTTTTCAAGCTAAGAGGTTGAAGGACACAAAGCTTTATTCTCACATTTTAGTCTTCAGGCCACAGAATCTTCTGCATTTATGCCCTAGTGATGCTTGCCTCCAGTAGATCTGAACTGCGCTGGGCATTTGTGGAAGAAAGGCAAAAAACAAAAAACCCTGTGTCTGAAACATTTGTGTTTGTGCGCATCCTCGCCTGTACAGCTGGTCTGACTCAGCTCCGAAGATGCCATGCAGCTGTTCCTCTGGAGCTATACCTGTGGGCAAGCAGCAGCAGAGTCCAACATCTATGTGCATCTTCCTGATCTCCAGAGTTCATTTTGTCCCTACCCTGTCATGTTTAATCATGAAGCATTAAGCTTTTTCTTTCTGGATATTCATGTGCATATGTTCAGAACTTACAAGGCCAATCTACTATTGTTCCAGTTTTCCTATTGATGTTTTTCTTTCTAATCAGAGCCCAGGGACTTGCCACAAGCTCCAGTCTTTCAAAATAGATTACTTCCTTGCTGGGTCCCTGTTCACTCTACTGCGATTCCCTAAGACTGGGTTCTGCTGGTGCAAACTGACTTTGTCTTTTCTGTGAAGACAAGGCAGGATTTATCCTGAGCACTGTGCAGCTCTGGCAAGCCAAGGCAAATGAGAAGCACCCTTTAGGACATCTCTGCTGCTGCCTGGAGAGAGTGGCCATAAGGGCAAAGTGGCAATGAGTGGCAGCATCCTCTTTGAAGAAGCTTGGGGAAGGATGCTTGGGAAGCCAAAATGTCTCACTACATCTCTGATGAGCTCATCTTGCTGGAAAATCAGGGAACAAAACCAAGCCAAGCCAAGCTAAACCAAACCATTTTCAAGGGAAATTTTGAGAAAAACAAATGCATCTCCAATGCCTTGAGATCTATGGTTCCAAAGTAAGGCAAAAATCTCCACAGAAGAAATGAGGCTAACCCTAAGGTACAATCAGATAATGACAAAATATTTCTAATGCCAGAAGGTTCCAAAATATGTAAGGCAAGCAACATTAGAATGATTCATGTGTGGAAAGAAGAACAACTCATGGCAAATGATCCTTCTGAGGAAGAGCAGCAGAAGCTAATTGAGTTTCATGTCAGTCAGAGACAGCCCTGACACCTCTGCAGGCTGAAATCCATATGGCTCAGACATAAGTGGAAATAAATGAGATGCTGGCATCCCAGTGGGGTATGCAGCAATCTCAAGTGGCAGCCAATCTCCCAGTTTCCCTAGGTTTTACCTACCAATCTTGTCCCTTCCCAGAAGTAAATCCTTTTGCTCATTTTTGTGTGGCTCACTTTCACGTACACATGTACACAAGCACAGGATATACTAATGCAGACTTTTATACATACCGTGAGTTCTGTTTTATGAAGATTCCTATCAAAAGGGAAGTAGAGATGAAACATCATAGGAAGACCATTGCTGTGGTGAGTGGCTGGGAACTCTTTGCCAGGCACGACAAACAGTATAAGTTCCCTTTGCCTTTCAAAAGAACCTTGTAATAGTTCTTTTAGCTAGATTATTCCACAGACTTTGTAGTTGTAAGGACTGCTTTTCTAATGAGGTAAGAGAGGTCAAAAGAAATTAATAGCCAAGATAAAGGCTATCAGTCTGATATAAATAAAGTAGCTTATAAAGCTTACAATATACCACAATCTGCGACAGATAAAGGAGTCTAAAGCCAAAGGAGAGTTCAAAAGGAAGCAGATATTGGGAATATCTACATGCTCATTTCTCTTTTTAAGATGATTAAGCCACAGTTTGCAGTTGTTGCTGCTGAAAGCTGTGACACTGTTGGAGCTTAAGACAAGGACATCACTCACCTGGTGCAATGCAGTTCCTCCTGTTCTGTGTCTCCAGTGTGGTCCCACATGCCTATGTACATGTCCTCATATGACCATGTCCTTGTTGCATAAGTGACACCACAGTGCCACTGAGAGCTACACTACAGAGCTCTCCCTTGCCACGCTGCTGCTTTCCTGCTCCTCGGAGGACTCTCCTGCATCTTAACCCTGGACACAGCTACAGCCTCATTGGTCTGAATGTCATGCATGTTTTAGGTGATAAACTTTGCATTCCAAGTAAGGAGCCAGGCAACAAAAAATATTATTGCTACCAGACCCAGTTTTGTTGCTGAAATCTTCCGTGGGAGCTTGGTCTCACAACTCACATTAGCAAAAAGACTCTGAAATGCCTGCATCCATTCTATCACCTACTTAAAACTTAGCTCCCCACTAGTCCATATGATATTTAAATCCATCTAGTAAAATTATGGTTGAGTGCACCGACATAACTTTTGCTCTGCTTGGTTTAGCTTGTTTCCATAAAGACATTACATCTTTTGCAATCACATCTCTTTACTAACATACTACTTCTACAGTATGTCTAAGTAAGCACACACTGCCAAACTCCTCAGATGTGCTATTTTCTGGATTGTTTATTTTCTATATATTTTGGTCGTGAGCTTTGGGACTCTTGAATGTTTTCAGTGAACAAATGATGCCTTTTCTTTGTTGGAACAGACAATTTATTTGCAACAGAAGTGTGAGATACAGAACAATGCAAGTGGGAACCAGAAAATCATGTATTATTTCATAGTGCATTCCTCAGTAGATTACTCCAAACATAACACATGGAAAGCTTAAGTCCTATAACATTAGTTCTGATATGCTGGTGCCTAAACATTTCCACAGTAAGCAATATTGTGGAAAAATCCTCATACATAGTTTGCTCTGCCTCGTTTGTCCTAAATTACAAAGACTGCATCAGTATGATTTAAATCATGTAAGTAACCACGTAACAAATAATTCAGTCTGTTTGCATCATGTCTATTTGTAAGTCCTTGAGAATCTCAGATACACACAGGTTGATTTGAGGGACAGAATGTGTGGCGTTCTCATCACTCAGCTTGGAGACAAAGGTTCACAATGTAATTTCTTATATATTTTATTTAGATTATAAATACTGGATGGTGTATAATATTCTGCATATGTTACACAGACTTAAAATGTTGCAGAGTACAGCAGCAAGTGCTGTTAACCAGGATTAGAAAGGTGGAAGTCCTATCTGAAGGCTATTTATCTTTTTAGGCAGCTACCATGCCCAATAACTAATAATTAAAAATAAAACACATTTTGAAAAACTTAAGTGCAAATACATGTGACTAGCCTAAATGCTGCATATGAGATGATTCTTGCTCCTACTTC
Source organism: Numida meleagris (assembly GCF_002078875.1). Taxonomy (NCBI): domain Eukaryota; kingdom Metazoa; phylum Chordata; class Aves; order Galliformes; family Numididae; genus Numida; species Numida meleagris. The sequence continues at coordinate 103,090,269 of NC_034410.1, forward strand.
CACTGAATGAAAATAACTCCCACATACTTCAACATGAGAAGGGTAATGACATCTCAAATGCTGCAGGAATCTTTTTTCTTCCTTTCTTCCTTCCTTCCTTCCTTCCTTTCCTTCCTTTCTTTCTTCCCTCCTTCCTCTTTCTTTCTTTCTTTCTTTCTTTCTTTCTTTCTTTCTTTCTTTCTTTCCTTCTTCCTTCCTTCCTTCCTTTTTCTTTCTTTCTTTCTTCCTTCCTTCCTCTCTTTCCCTCTTTCTTTTTCTTTTTTTTTTTTTTCCATGAGAATAGTTAGGATTTGGCTGATGAAATCCTCAGGATTTAGGCAACCTGAAAGGTATCTGTGTGCCTCACCATAACCACCTTCAGCTTTCATCCTTTCTCTTCTGAAGTCCAGGAATTAAATATTCTGAATATGCTTGTTAATGTGCAAATGCTGTGTTGGAAGCACCTGTGACATCATGGAGGGGTATGAGACTCATCCACATTTTTTTTAGGACTCCAGAATAACAATGAAATGCCTGTCAAGCTTACTGTGATATATATCCACCAACATAAACCAGTACATACGCGAAGTGTTTTCAACCCATAAGAAGGTGATGCCAGTCTATGATTTAACAAAATGTTAAATAATTTTATGATGATGATGCCACTGCAAAATAACTTCGAGAAGCACATACCCCTGCAGGTTACAGCTAAGTCCTAAGGGGTGCTGAAGTGTGATGTTACTTTACATGAATGATGATTTCCGGTTGTGGGGTACAATGGGCTTTGGTGGCAGTGACACCTAAGGATTTGCTTCAGGGTGAGTCATAAACCTCAAGTGGAACGTCTCTCCTTCCAGAATTTACTATCTTGCTTAAAAGTGCTTATTTTGGAAAAACTACAGTGAAGTGCATGAGAGGAGCCATCAGCTCCCCAAAAAGCTCAGCATCATTCCATTGCAGCTAATAACAAACCTCAATGAGTCTGATTCCACGGGAGCAGGAGCAAACCTACCAGTTCTTGCTTTCCTAATAATGGCCAATGCATGTCACCATCCTTTATTGGCTAATGGTCTATTTACTTCAGCTTCTCTTCTTTCACTTGATCTTTTCAGGAGCCTCAGCATCTTATTTCCAATACTCCTGTTGAGTGAGGAGTTCTCCTAGGTCTGGTTCTGAGTGTTTGCCACACTTCACTAATAAACTTTTTCAAGGAAAAAAATTCTCCTAATTGAGTTGGCCAGTGCCATGCTCATGTTATGCTCACCTTGGCAGCGGAATCAGGCTGTGTGAAGAAAACAAGCAGCACACATTTGTGTAAAGGATCCTTAAGCATGAAACAAATCACAGCTTCTTATTTAAATAATACAGCACCATGCAAAATCCACATTTTACAAGCTTCTAAGGAGTGTCTTTAAATATAAAAATGCAAAAATTTTAACAATCCACCAGTGCTATGTATATAACACTCTTCACTTTACCTGCTTAAGCCATGAAAAAGGTTTAATCAGAATGTCCCTTTAACAAATACAGTGTTTGAAGAAAAAAAAAAAAGCCAGAACAAATGTCTAGACAGAAAAAAAAAAAAAGCACAAGTTTTAGTCTTCCTGATTGAATCTATTTAGAATGATACTTACCCATTCAAGAAAAGGCATAGAGGAGTCTAACCACCACACCTATGTTTCCCATCCCCAGGAGACTCAGCTCTTGCTGTGGCTTAGCTCTTATCTGTGATCCTTGGCTCTCGATTGGCTCTTATCTCTGATTTGACACAGCAGGTCAAATACCAGCAGGTCCTTAGCCATGCTCCTGCCCTTGAACCACGATGCTGTCCTGAGGGGTACAGCTAGGGACAACCATCATCTGTTTTGCCATACTCTGCAGGTACATGATGGGGAGTGCATCTGGCCAGGAGCACGGCTGTCACTGGGTCACCCCAGGAAGCCCTGACCTGTGCCCATATGTGCCATGTGCTGTGCAGAGACAGGAGCAGGGCCCAACTGCAAATGGTGGAGGAATCACAACTCTAGCTACTCAACGCAGGGAGCTTTGCCACTTTCTAACAGGGTTTTTAAGGCAAGAAAAGTGTGAAAGTAAAAGAATGAATATAGCAGGACAGGCTGGAGCTATACAGTGCTGTGAGTTGGAACAGCAGAATTGCCCTTGGATCATAGTGCACAGATTTGAGTCTAGCAGTGGTTTATTATCTCACTAGAATCATCTAATTCCCTGTAATAAAGATTGCATGTAGAGCACGACAAAGAGGAGACAAGTCTATTACAGTCCACAGCCAGGACTAATGCTTTTTTTCGTCTTATTCTTAAGTAGGCAGGAATAGCTTTTCAATTTCAAAATAAAAACTATACAATTACAGTAATAATATAATGCTCCTGACTGCTTGGCAGCTGCATGTTGTAAAACTCAAAGCCACTGATCAGAAGCAAAAGCAGTAAGTCATTAACAGCTTTATAGAAATGTTCCGGTGGGGTGATTATGTCTATCAAAATACTTCTGTGGGGGAAAGCCTGATTACTGATTTCATATCCTCTTCCCCCCAAAACCCCTGCAAGTGCTTGCATCTTTTCCGAACAACAAATAAAGTGGCCTTTGCTGGAGATGTAATTAAGACTAGATGAGCTGTGGAACAAGAGAGGATCCTGTTCAACTAGTTAGGCGTCAGTTACAACAAAAAGGCAGAAGCACTCATGTTTTTATCCTCTGTTATAAAAAATATTTCTCAATCAGTGTTTCAATACAGTTAAAATTTAAAACTCTCTACATTGCTAATAAATTAAAAATCCCATTTCTCTGACCATCTTGTAAGAAAGTAGGTAAGTAATTTAAACACTTAGTTTACATAAACTCATACAGAAATCTGTATTTGAACAAGTGCACTGAAAACAGATATGCCTTCTTTTCTTCTGATAGGTCTTATTTGAGTTATTAAGTAACAGGAAAGCCTTTATATTCTTTGCATGACCTTGAGAGTCTGCTAGCATGAAATGGTCAATAGTCAAACCCCAGGAGAATGTTTCACCAGATAGACAATGTCAGAAGTGAGTATGAAGTACAGTTAAATGCTTTGCAGCCTTATTACAGTAGACTTCATCATTCAATTTCAGCATATTTACTCCTGGGAAGAGATGAAGGTAATACATTTATACAGAAAATCATGTGAGTGAAATTTGATGGGTTGATCGAATTTTTTCTGGAGCCTATTAAAATATCATTTATTTCAGAGGTAGTTTGCAAAGCAGTAGTGACATACATGAGTGGAAACAATACTCCTTCGCTTGACTTTGGATAAAACTCTTAAATACTGTTGGTGGTGTCCCTGAACCTCACAGAGAATGCTTAATGGATAAGATGTTCTAATCAAAGCTGACAACAGTCAATTAAGTGTCAGAAGAACAATCTGATAAGTAGGTCTTCATGTCTATAGGCATTTCCTGATACGTCTTATCTGTCAATCTGAATGTGAAACATCTCCATCTTCATCTCATTATTGACTGATTTATTAAAGAAGAATGCTTTCATCTCTTTTTGACTTTGGGGTTGTTCCAGAAAGAAAGGAAGGAAAATAGTAGGAACAACTCCTTATTTGGAATAATTCATGGGGAATCCTAATTATAATGAAGTTCTAATATTCCAGCTGAGCAGATGTATGGTTTGGTGATGCCACTACCACACAGCTGCCTTCACCATATCTTTTAAGAAATGGTAGATGCTCAGTTTAGAGGAGATCTGTTTCTTTAATAGGTGGAGGGTTATCTGTGGACTCGCTGGCAGGCTGCTCTCTGCTTTCAGTGCTCCTTGCTAGTCATACAGAAGACAGCACCTCGCTTGATGGATCTCTTCCCTTCTTGTCCTCACTCCTGTCGATATCAATCACATGGACAATGCCAGGCTTCAGGATCAGGTCGTCGGTCTCTACATGGCTCCTGGTGTCATCCACTTCTATGTATTTCCCTTTGGATGGCTGGGTAGCTTTACTGAAGACGTCTTTAAAACGGCGCTTGAGCTCCACGTCTGGGCAATAGACATACTCATAAAGAGCACCAGCAAGGACTGCTCCTATTATTGGTCCCACCCAATAAACCTACAAAGGGAGGTGGAAAAAAACATCAGCATTATGCTCCAGAGCAAATAAAGAAGCGAGAATCTCAGAGAAAAGCATGTCACTGCAGACTTCATTCAGAAAACTTTCTCCAGAATGTCCTGGCCTAATCTTTTAAGCCAGCTCTGCTCTCCAGAAATGCTTGGTCACACAGTTCACTGTATTTCACGAACTGGGATAAACTCTGCCATCATGTCAGTTTACGAGGCAGAGAAGTGTAACTGCCCTAGGTTTCACAGAAGGTGATGTGGAGCTCAGCAGTGAAGTGAATTCTCTAACTGAGGTATGAAATTGGTCAAAAGGCTGTGTCTTAGGCAGTTAATGGCACTAGTTCCGTTGTGCCTCTCTTACCTCTCTTCTTCCCTCAGTCTCTCATCTCTCACATGCGTTTTGTCCATTTCAGAAATACTCCCTATTCACCTTGAATCTCGTCATCTAAACCACCTCACACCCTGTGAGTGCAGAACTTCCCTAAAAATTCCTCTCACACCAGCACTGAGAGAATCACTAGAGATGTACCATATGAAGCAGAGGAGAAGAGGGAACTATGGTGACATATCAGTAAGGTAGGAATGCTGTTTCCCTGATGTCTGAGAAATACTTCATTCTACATATTTGGTTAGCAATCTCCTGAGGCAGACAGATTGAGCAGCCTGCTGGGTTCTGCAACTTTTATTATATTAACTAAGTTTATCCACTAAAACAAAAGTTCAGGTTCTTCATCATACTTAGCTGGATCAATCATAGCTGTAACATTTCTTGAGAAAAAAGGTCACAGATCTTTATGGTGTTGGGTATGACTTGTGAAATACTACTCTGTAGTCACATACAACACACAGTTGCTTTGGCACAGTTTTTTTCTAGACTACCAAGAGTAAGGTGGTTGGGAAGCAGCCTCATATGCCTGAAGTGAAATGGGTTTGTCAACTTCTAACCTCTTTCCAAGAAGCCATCTCTAAATTTTCATTGTTTATTTGCCAGCTGTAGATAACATATTTGCACTGTTTGCAAGATGACACACAAAATAAAAACCAATGTAGAAAACTGATTTTCTGCATTTTTACTCCAAAATGATTATAAACTTGTAAGGAAGCAAAGCCTATCCTAGTGCATACATGCAAGCAGTTCTACTTCAATATTTCACTCACATTTCCAAAGAGTCCAAATTTGACTTCTGATCCAGCAGACTCCAACAGGCAGGCAGCTATCTGATTATCTAATTTGATAAACAAATACAACTGACACACACTACTTTGCAAGGTACCTATCTATTTTAGTATGACATGCAGCAGTTCTGTAATATTAGTAGGTGCAAAGGCCCACTGACTTCACTTAATAGCATGCTAATGTCACTGCTTTCAAGGAGGAGAAAAAGGCTCTATTTCCAAATGACCAGCAGAGAAGCTAAGCTTCTCCTACAACTTTCTACACAGTACATTTGTTTATTGTTTACAGCTTTAGTCACAAATTACAGGCTCCCTCAGAGTATGGATAATTAATCTTGCGAAAAACTACAGCAGAATTTTCATAGGAACAAGCCATTCACTGATAACTGGGTAAATCTGCCCCAATAGGATAACTCTTGGGAACAAAGTTACACATGGTATCATGTTTGCAGAATTGGAGCCTCGGGGCCTAAAAAATAATACCATTTCTGTTATTAGCTACAGTGGGAGCAATGTGGGCTCCATACTTTTAAAATCAAGAAAATCCTTACATGCTCTGCAATACGCAGCTCCCACTGCTACTACTGAAAGCATCCCTAGAAATGCTTTCCCTATGTTTAATTAGGTGAGGCTGAGCTGTGATCCATCTCTCCCTAAAAAATGTTGGTAAGTTTAGTACTGGGATGCTACAGAAACTGCAACACTCACAGTCTGTTTCTTAAATTGTTTCCTGCACAAACACTCCTAGTTAAGCTGATGCTTTCTAATCAAAGCAGATAACATCTGGTCCAGTTCATAAAGACCAGGTGGCAACCCCTTCATCTCTCGCTGTGGGCATTTGCCATGGCAGGTTCTCCCTCTGGAACCAGAACACAGAGAGTCTCTGCTCTCATTTTATGTCTGCCTCAATTTGCCATAGAACCAGGTGAAATGTGAAGCCAACAGAATTACTTCAATAACTTCTCACCGGCATGACCTGAGGGTTTGCAGTCTGCCTTGGAGGACCTTTTCTTTTTTGTAGTTCAATTCTTCCCATCTCACTGGGCTGTTTTTTTATTGTTTTGCTCTTTTGGTATGATTTCCTTCTACCCCAGCTACTCCCTCCACAAAATGGCCCCTGAGTGGCTAGATGATATCCTAGCACACTGCCTACAACACTGCAGCCCTAGATGTGGACCATGATTGTACAGCAGTGTGTGGCAGGTCAGCACCTGTCTCTCCAGTGATGGTCTTATGGAATGGGTAAGGATAGATAACTAACATTGAGTGATTTATGAAAAATTTCAATGGCTGTTTGTTGCTATGAGGAAGGAAGCATGAAAACAGAGTTACCCATTGGTTTTCCCATTTTCCCATGATGACAGCAGGTCCAAATGAGCGAGCGGGGTTCATACTGGCACCAGTGTAATTGATCTAAAGTAGAGACAAAATGTTACCTGTTATTAGAATCTCAAATGTAGTGTCACTCAGTCCTTTACTATGGAACACCCTGGTATTGCATGGTGTCTAATCCTGACAGTGGGTATTGTCACTCTCCAGCGTCTTATCACAAAATTAACAAAGCCATCACACAAACAGGCAGAAAATCCCAGATCCAGCACCCTACCCAAGAGGATCCTTCTGCTGCTTTCAAAATGTTTTTGACATGGATCCATAGGAAGCATGAATAAATGTTTTGGGCCCATCACTACAAGAAAGACTCTGAGGTTCTGGAGCGTGTTCAGAGAAAGGCAACGAAGCTGTGAGGGGTCTAGAGCACAGGCCTTATGGGGAATGGCTGAGGCAACTGGGATTCTTTACTCTGGAGAAGAGAAGGCTCAGGGGAGACCTTATCGCTCTCTACAACTACCTGAAAGGAGGTTGTGATACAGCTGGAGTTGAGCTCTTCTCTCAGGTAATAGTGACAGGACAAGAGGGAATGGCCTCAAGTTGCCTCAGGGGAGGTTATGGTTGGATATTAGGAAACATTTCTTCTCAGAAAGAGTGGTGAGGCATTGGAAAGGGCTGCCCAGGGAGGTGGTGGATTCACCATTCATGGAGGTATTCAAGAAACATTTAGATGATGTACTAAGGGACATTATTTAGTGGGAAATATTGATGGTAGGTGGACAGTTGGACCGGATAATCTTGGAGGTCTTTTTCAACCTTGGTGATTCTACGATTTAGTGATTCTATAATACAGCAGCTATATAGCTATAGCAGCTATAAAGTCTACAGAAGTTTCCATTTGCTTCTGAAGTAAGCATAAAGGGACAAAAGCTCTATTTTTTAAAAAGAAGGCATTGACTTACAGCAAATAAATGTCCAATCGCAACAGAAAATCCAATTGCTAAAGCTACTGAACCAGTGACGTCACTTCGTTTCGAATCACAGCTGGCAAAAATAGTAAAAACCAGCTGGAATGTAATTATCAATTCCACCAGGAGTCCATGGCCAGCGGAAAGATCCCCATGTACCTGGAGGAAGGGAAAGAAACACCAGAGATGAAGCAAAGGTGATTTTGTAAATCAAAAAGCAACCACCTACATTAATTACATTTCAGTGAATGGTATTTCTAAGTGGTACACAGCGAAAGACAACAATGAACTTTTAGAAGCACACATTCCCAGCCCTCTCCTCCCCTTCTCTTTCTTTTTTTTTAATTTGAGAGCCATGGAAAATTACTGCTGGACTGACAACAGACGGCTTGCCAGTAACATCCAACGGGAACTTCACAGCTAGACCACAGAAGTATCCTTTATTTTCACATGGGTATTTGCAAAGGCTGCACTTCCCCTTCACCGTTTTTTTTTTTCTTGGGAGTGCTGTAATTTACTATTCAATTATAAATTCATTAATTAGCCCTGACTTAATTAATTTAAATTTCAATTAAAATTAAAGCAGTGTGCAGCTCAAGTGCATTTTTAATAAGTCCTGCAACAGGGCTAACTGATGGCATTTCTTATTAGTTTAGAACAAAGCTGAAATCTAAGCCACAATCTATTTCAAAAGTATGTCATTTTAAATTGATGTTTTTTCAATCCCCATCATAACGGCAGAGAATTAATTTCCCCTCCCCAGTCCATAAGAAAATGGCATTTCATGCATACATTATTTAAATTCTGCACGTAAATTAACATTACCTGCTGTCATCAGATTTAGGGATGTTCTAGAAAAGAGTACTTCTATAAAAAGAATAGCTACAGATATAGTGGTGCATAAAGCCATCCTGGGGAGAGCTTTAAACCCTTTCTGGATGTTGTAAATAAACCAGCAAGCTCCTACAATTTCTACTCGAGCTCTCTTTATTCTGTGTGACGCTGATTCTATTTTCTTAGGCTCTGAGTTACTCTATTGCACGCGCTGGAGCAGAAGTGATTACCGCAGTGACTCCCAGGCCTCCCACCACACTCGGTGGTGTGATGAGGTAGAGGATGCCAGCTCCCACGATGGCTCCCAGGCACTGGGCAAGAATGTAGAAGACCGACTTGGCGAGGCTGATCTTCCTCGTGCAGACCATCGCCACGGTCACAGCAGGGTTGATGTGGCCACCGCTGATGTGTCCAAAGCACTGCACCATGGTTGCAATGCTGAGTCCAAAGCAGAGAGAGATAAGGACCATGTCTACGGGCAGTGGCTTCTCTGATCCACCCCAGTTGATTGTAGAGCCGAGGCTGAGGAGGACAAAAATCAGCATGGCCAAAAATTCTGCTGAAACAGCTTTCCAGAAGGGCTGAGTCCACACTCCTTTGAACGCTACCATGATGCTCTCACACTTGCACAGTCGTCCACACTTACTGAAAAGGAAAACAAATCTTCATCAGAAGTCACCAAATAAGCCTTATTCTCTCCAGTAAAAAGGTTGTTATTTGACAAGCATGGAGTGAAGTCTCAAGGTAGAGTACCCTTGGAAGGGGACAACCTCAGACAGATGCTCTGTCTGAGCTGACTGACCTTAAAACATTGCTGGAATTCAACAGTCTGCAGAATGCAGGGTAATTAATCATTCCCTGTGATAAGTCTGTCCCCTCAGCTTTGGTTCATGCAAAGCAGCCCCTTTATTTTTTCTTAAGTATGTATGAAAATAAGTGTATTCTTCTATCCTAGCTGACCTCTGCCTGACTAGGAGTCTGCAAAACCTTACCACTTCCAGTGTCCTGTTAAACATCCTGCTCATTAAATTGGTGCGTATCCTCTTTTTCTGAGCAAACCTGTACTTTTCACAAAGCGGGTGCAATAGTTCAGTAAAAAGCAATATTGTAGAATCACTGAAAGTCTTGGGCTGGAAGAAGCCTTAAAGCCCACCCAGTCCCACTCCTGTGCCATGGGCAGGGCTGCCCCCCACCAGCTCAGCTGCCCAGGGCCCCATCTAACCTGGCCTTGAGCGTCTCCAGGGATGGGGCACCACAGCTTCTCTGGGCAGCTATGCCAGCACCTCACTGCCCTCTGAGTAAAGAATTTCTTCCTAACATCTCACCTAAATCTTCTGTCTTTTAGTTTAAAGCTGATCCCCCCTTTCCTATCACTATCAGACCATAGAAAAACTTGGTCTCCCTGCTGCTTGTAAGCTCCCTTCATGTACTGGAAGACCACAATGAGGTCTCCCCAAAGCCTTCTCCAAGCTAAACAAGCCCAAGTCACTGTTAAACAAGCCCAAGCTCATACCATAGTCAAATCCTAACCGTTTTAACAATAGTGTAGTGATGGGAGGTTGCCTTGGGATCTATTAGAGAAAGTCTATTTTCCTGAACTCTCACACAAACAAATATTTCAATTCATATTTATACAAAGAGCAGTTTCTTATTTCTCGACATAGGGTAAAGATTGAATCCAGTCAGGAGAATGGATGCAGTCCTGAATTCTGACCTTCACATCAACCATGCAGTCGATAAAGTTTTTTCTCTTAGGCTAAGTATGCAGAACAAGTAGTAGAACAGAACAACATTTTCTGCACATTTGGTGTGTACAACTGTGTGTGGCAAAGAAAGAAGTGTCTTGGATTTTCCACTGTCTAGAAATGCTGTTTATTAGTCTGCACAGCCTTCCTGATGAGTTACAGTTTTGCTAGATGCTCAGATACCTATGAAAGTGGGTCACCAAAGAAAAGTTATTTGTGGTATTAATAAATTAGGAGAATAAGCCAAAAGGGAAGCATTTTAATGAGTTTCTAAGGAATGCTAACAAGATTCTTCTTTAAAAACAAAAGCAAATAAAACCTCTAACCCCTCCAAAAACAAACAAACAAACAACAACAAAAACCCACAAATAAAACCACAACAGAAAACAAAAGAAAGAAAGAATACTCAACTGCTACTTTGGGAACAGAATTTCAAGTGGAAGATGGATGAATTTATGTTCAGTTATCTAAGGTAACTGGGCTACAATGCATATTTAATACCACTTACATCTGAAAGAAGCATAAAATGCATGTCTAGTCATTTCAAGTTACTGCAACAGGAATGGGTCATGAATTTCTTAACAGTTGTGGAGAGAGAGGGAATAGCAATTTAACTCTGTGACTGGAGCAAATAATTTGTTTCCCTATCTCATTTCATATGCTAATTTACCGTGTATTTTGGATAGGCCATTTGCACTCTATTTCAGTTCTCTGCACTCTCAGATGAGAACAAGAATTACATTGTCTCCTGCAACTGGTTGTTGTAAAATACTTACGAAGTGATCTGACAGACTCAGAACTTTGGGCAGGACTTGTTTCACTGGAGGAGAATAGAAACCAGAATCTCACAAGTGAACGAAGTCAACACCTACGTCTGATTTTGTGTTAAATTCAAGACAAACTGAAATAGTTTTTGTAAGATCTTACATTAACAGTCAGTTAATGACCAGCTACCAAGATCTAACTATTTGTTCAAAATGGCTCCAAATTCACCACCTCTCCTGGTGATAAAGCCAAAGCTATCCTTATCCTTGAGCTCTATGCTCATATTCCCACTGAAACCCAAAGGCTGATGGTGGCTTATCTCTGATGTCCTTGCTAGCTCCTCACCAACAGTTTAATTCAGTGTCCTGAGTAGGACACAGGAGCAATGTCTGCACTGAGAAGAGCTCAGTGTCCCAGAACATGTCCCAGGTGAACAGTTCATGTAGGGTTGAGTTATATTCTGAATCCCATGGAAAATACACCTGGAGGCACACACAACGGAAGCAGCACTCATCTACCCTTTCACACCCATCTTCACTGGGATGCAGCATTGGTTTTCCCAAGGTCCAGCTTACACCTACTTTGGGGAAGTACAAAACACAAGCCCTGATGTTATATTCCAGACTTGATGGCTCTCAGCACCTTAGAAATCAACACCGTCTCCAACACCCGCCGTCCCATCTGCACACAGTTAACTTCAAGGCTTGAGATGGGGCAGAGAGATGACTGCCAGGTCTGAAGCTGAAAAGAGACTTCCCAGCATCTAAGACTTGCCACCGAAGTTGCAAAAAAAGGTTTTTGGGGTGGTTGCCTTCCGCAAATACAAAACGCAACAGAAAAAGAGGACGGCGCTGTCAGGTTGCAGTCACACATCCATTTCACACATGGCCACACCTGAAGCTCTCTGGTCTGGAATCACACAGCAGACGGTGTGTGATGGGATGCGGGGCGGCTGTCACAGCTCAAGTTGCCGTCAGGGTGCAAAGAGTCTGGGGAATGGGGCGGCCTTACTCGGGGCTCACGCAGTGGCGAGGTGGCTGTGGCTCTGAAGCCGCTACAATATAAATGATAACCGAGGCTTCCCTACAGATCCCAAACGGCATTTTTAACGTTCTTTCTTCCCGGCTGATGCCACTTTAGGGGGCAGAGGCACAGCCCGGCACGGCACAGCTGTACGCGCCGGCATCCCCGCGGCTCCGATGGACGCCGGGCAGCCGTTGGCACTCCGTCTCATTTTCCGTTCCGATGTGAGCGAGCGGCTTACACAGGCACCCGCGGCAGGTGGGAGGGGGAGGCTGGGGAGCCCAGAGCCACCGCTTTCTGCGGGACCGGGGCTCCGCACACACTCTTCTCTCCACTCTAAGACCGCAAGCGGAGAACCAAAGTTTTCGGCCGCGGAACGGAGGCGCGCTGCAGCCCTCCGTCCCCCTTAGCGCGCCCACGGGCGACCGAAAGGTATCGCCTTCGGGCTGCCGGGGTAGCTCCGCGAGCCACCGCACCCCGAGCCCCCCGCTCCCCGGGGGTCACCCTCTCCCTCGAGCCGGGCCACCCCTCCCTCCCTCTCTCCCACCCTTCCTCCGCGGAGCGCACTCACCCGCGGCGCGGCGCGGCCGCCCGGTCGCTCATGCCTGCCCGGCAGCGCGGAG